>NW_021940682.1:40637795-40817759 GCF_001715985.3 Manacus vitellinus | reverse complement strand
ACCCAGCACAGAGTGCCCCTGTCCAAGCCATGGGCTGCCAGCTTTTCCAGCAGTATGCTATGGGAAATGGTGTCAAAGGCTTTACTGAAGTCCAGATAGACCACAGCCTTCCCCTCAGCTGCAAGGTATGAATTTGGAAAACTGAAAGGCACATTGCAAGGCTGGAGACTTCCATTTAACAGATGTTAGTGTTAAGATTATGGACTTGAAGGCACAGAGGCAGAAATTATGAGCAATTGGAGAGCCACTCTCTCCAAAGAACATTATGCTATCTCTGATGGAGGCTGTCAGAGCAGCATTCCTGCTACAACAGGAGGGGGCTACTTTTTATTATTAATAAAGTGAATTTCAGTGAAGCTGCAGCAGTGCTGTCTTCATGCTTTGTGTAATTCTGAATGGCCAGCCTATGAACGGCTGGTGAGAATTTAAGACCTATTTTGTGAGTCTACTATGAAACATTGCTTGACTTGCTTTAATGAAATATAAGAAAAATGAAGGAAGATGTCTGTTCTCTTACAACGTGGAAGAGACTTTATATTCCTGTGATTTATTAAGCTTGTGGCTGTGATGGGGTTTTTTATGCTTTGTTTAATATTGTATGCACATTGCTATTAAATGTCATGAATATTGCTATGAAACTTAATGAATATTGTAAAATATGAGGTCTGAACAATTCATGAAATACAATGTACAGTTTCATGAAAACTGGGCCTGTGTTGTCTTGGAGTATGCCCAACTTACAATTTCAATGAAATCATAATTATTTTCTTTATACACTTACATCTATATTTCATGAAAATATCAGGGAGTCTTTTTAAAATACTTTAGATATTTCATGAAAATTGCTGAATATGAGAGCAGAACCTCTTTGGCTGAAAGTTATGCTTTTATAGAACTTTTTTCAATTATACAGATGGAAAATAATTCTTCATTTAAGAAAATGAAGGAATGCTACTCATCCTTGTTTTCCCAAGTTGTCTTGTTTATGGTGAGATTTTCTTCAGTTATAACGTTGCTAAGCTCTCATCTTTCTCTTTCCAACCTTGTGAGATACTGAAAACAGCCTTGATACTGAAAACACTTGCTGTCGGCATCTTAGAATCATAGAGTGGTTTGGGTTGGAAGGGATCTTAAAGATCATCTAGTTCCAACCCCTCTGCCATGGACAGGGACACCTCTCACTAGACCAGCTTGCTCAATGATCCATCTAGCCTGGCCTTGAACACTGCCAGGGTTGGGGCATCCACAACTTCTCTGGCAACCTCTTCCAGTGTCTCACCACCCTCACAGCAAAGAATTTGTTATGTATAGCTAACCTAAATTTCCCCTCTTTCAGTTTGTATCCATTACTCTTTGTCCTGTCACTACAGTTCTGGATGAAGAGTCCCTCTCCACCTTCCCTGTAGGCCCCCTTCAGATACTGGAAGGTTGCTATGAGGACTCCACACAACCTTCTCTTCTCCAGACTAAACAACCCCAAATCTCCCAACCTGCCTTCATAGGAGAGTTGTCCTAGTCCCTTTGTCAACTTTGTGGCCCTCCTCTGGTCTTGAACTACTACATGTTGTTCAAGCACTTCCTCCTTTGACTCTTCTCTCCTTCTTGTTCAGAATTGCAAAGGAGGAAATTGTCCTTGACAGCACTAATGGCTCATGTTGCATTACTGTGAAAAGCAGGCAGACTAACATGTTCTTACTTGGATGACTAAAAAGGTGCAGTGTCCCACACCCTTCAGTTAAGAGATGCTTGCATCTTCCCTAGACTGGAGACAAAATTTGTTTCCCCACCTTGTTTTCCTCAAGTATGATGCCGTGTGGTCAAGACTCCTCCCTCTATCCTCCCGTGACATGTGGCCAGTGGGGGCAAGTGGGTGACTTTTTTGTTGTGGACCATTGATCGAGAAGAGCTGACTGTCAGCAGCAACAGTTCCCCTCAGTGTAGCGGGAAAGGGAAGGAATGCTTTCAGAGGATGTTGGCAGGGAAATGCTTGGGAAAGCCATGGAAGAAATGTCATGCTTTGAATGCCTGCAGGAAGTAAACTAACAATTGTTCCACTTCCAAACTCTATGGAGTATTAAAATGCACAGATGTACTTGTTTAAGAAGGTAAGCGGAAACTCAGCAAGACACAGGCAGATTGATTCCCTCACAAAATGCTGCTGGCATGTAAGGGTATATCTTGATGTAGTGGAGCAGATGAGAAGGGAGTGCTGCCTGGCAGTGTTACAGCTGTACTTTCAGTGTATCCTGCAGATAGGTACGAAGTTCAATCACCGGGTATAATAACCCCTGTAGGATTCCCTTGTAGAATTGCCTTGTTAGGCAATTAAATGCTCTATCACCATGACATAATTCTGAGTCATCTGTCATAAGTGTCATCTCAACAACCTAATGATAAAACTGAAACAAACTGCTTTAAATGATGCTTTGCTTCTAGGTGGATCCATAAAATTACTTCACTGTAAGGTTTTATAACCCTAACTCTAGTAAGTGGCACACTAAAAACACTGCCAATGTAGACAGGTTGGCTGCTGACGCCAGAGAGATGCTCTTGTACCTCTCCCTTGTCAGCCCTGTGAAAAGGAAGTTGTTCTCAGCTCTGAGGGCCTGGCTGTATCAGCAGCCAAGAGAGGCCCACTGTGGGCTTCTCTCTGATGAAATACCACCCAGCTTTTCCAAACAAATACAATAAAAGTACTGCTAGATGTCTGAGGTTTGGCAAGTTTCCTATGGAGATGACACTTACTAACTCCGTATGCATGAGTATGTTCTTGGTAATCAATATAAAACTTGTTTAATGTCATGTTATAGATGTTAGGTTCTTACAGATTTTGCAAAAGCATGCAGAGGAGATGGAGAGGGACATTCCATAGGCATCCCTCTTGAATGAATGGCTGAACCCACTTCAGGTGCTAGTTACCACATAGAGGAGTGAGTACATCCTGAATGTCCTTATTACCGTAGCATAAAACATGGGTAGTGTCATTAAATACCACAGCATCCAGCTATGAGATTTAAATCCACAGGTAACTCATTTCTTTTGGTTTTTGCTACTCATGAAACCTGCTGTTTTTTCTTTGGATCTTCTAGAATTTGCTTTTACCTCACTGTGTTAATAAAATGGGCTAGCCCAGATGCCTCCTGGTTCAGGTACCCCTTCAGGGGATACTTCACAAGTCCATCCTGAACTTTTACTTCTTCCCCAAAGGCACAGGGATCTGCCCTGTGCTGGCTGACACAGCACTGGAGTACCACTGTCGTGTTCTGCTGCTGCTGAAGCCGGGGATGTGCAGGTAAAAATGCCCACAGTTTTCTCCACAGCTGGATAAGGCCTGAAGGCAAAAGGACTACTTGGTCCTGGTGTGAAACACAACAGAAGGGCTGCCATACATTAAAAGCTTCCCTTTTGTCTGTACTACATCAATAAGCAGTGAACTGAGAGAACCTTCAAAACAAACCAAAGAACAAACACTGTCTTGGCAGTCAGTACACTCTAATTGGTTTGCATTGTTAGTTTGCTGCAGCTTCTTTTATGAGCAGTAGCTAAACTTAATGTGAAATAAATACCCTTGTGAAGATACATCTTTAGGTTTGGATTTGTCATCTTATCTATTTCAGTGTCACAGGAAAATAGCTATTTTTAAGCATTCATTCTCTATACCACTTTCTTGAAGTCGTTTGTAAAGTAATCTTCAAGACATGTTTGTAGGGCAGGTAATGGTATCCAGTGAAATGACATAGCCAAAACAAAATCAGTAGCCTCAGATGAGGACTTTTCACAAAGTGGGTATTGCAGTATCACAGTCCAAACTGAGGAGAGCCCAGAACAGCCCCTGTAACTCAGCAGCAGCCACCTGCCCTCTGCCCTCCCAGCTGGCTGTCTGCTTTTGTGCTGAGCACCTGCAAAGGAAGCAGGAAGCCAGAGCCTGCCAGCATTATTCTTCACTGACAAAACAAAAAGTGGTTGGCAAAAGTTGAAGGTTGCTTTGCATTGTCTAATACCCTTCTCAGCTTGCTGGAGATGGAACTTGGGACCTGGAGATCGAGATGATCACCCAGGGTAAGTGGCTCTCCCAGCTTCTAAGATAAAAGGCCTAATTTCAGGTCTTGCAGAAGGACCCCACGTTCACAGGCTTGTGATAGATGGGTTTCTCCAAGATCTTGGTATGTGGTAAGAAGCAACATACCTCTATCAAACAAACCTATTTCCTCCTATTTCTTCAGTTTTACACACTTGGCCATTATCCCCAGAGTTGTCCCAACACTTCGCTTTTTCATAATTTGCTTTTGTCTTCATTGCAACCCCAAATTTTTTCCTCCTCAGCTTTTCATCCTGTAGTCTCTGCCCCCGCAAACATTCACATGTAGTTTTTTTCCAAACTATCTGACTTGTAACTCATGTAAATCAGATCATTTCATATTTCCTTTAAATAATGATAAACACTTCTTAAATAAAAAAGAAGTTTCCTCGAACAGTCCTTTCTAAATTCAACGCTTTCAATTGACATTTCTGTCAATGACAAGTATGAATGTTACATAAACTAGATGGTGTTGCAGTTCTGTGACTGCAGTATGTCCCCACCAAAATAATTGTCAAATGGCAACTTTACACAGCCACAGTTTATTGACCCATGTGACCCCCCACAGCCTCCCTAAAGAGAGAATTAAGCTCTCCACGCAGGTCCCTTAGAAGTGCAAAAGGTGCTTTGCTCTGGCTAGGATAAGTGTTGAGTAACTAACATTTGATATATAAATAGATTCTTGATTTGCAAGTTCCATCTTCCCAGAAGATGGGACCTTCTCTTGCTAGCACTTAAAAAGCCATTTTATGAAATGGAAGATGAATCTCCAGACCACTGCCTGACTGTAAGTCACAAGTGCTATTCCACATCAGCACAGGACATGCTAGATTTCAAGGTAATCTTGAGTACATGTATGTAATTTAGACTTCCAAAACAGCCACTCTTTACATTTGAAGGGCATATCAACTTCACTCTAGCAGTCAGCACTGTAATGTGATTCCCACATCAAGTTGAAGGCTATAATTCATGAATGCACAGAGATTACCTAGGAACTGTGATGATCTTAACCTCTTGGAAAGTCCTACCTCTGCTTTAGGTGTGCCTCTACTCTTCATGCAACAGCTGCTAAAATGTCAAAATTTAAAAAGATTACTCACAAAATCCAATTGCTCAGTTGCTGGAACAAACACATCTAAGACCACAATAAAAATGGAAGAAGCAAGGCAGAAAATGGGAGCATGACAGTTGCTCTGCATTACTGCAACAAACTGGATTATACTGGAGAAAGGGATACATGCATTTCTAAGAGATCTGTTTGGGTCTACAGAATCTCTGAAAACGAGGCCACATGTTTCAGTGAGTAAATCTAATACCATCAGTTTAACTTAAATTAGGCATGAAATTTTACGTTCCTATACTTAACAAACCTAGCAGAGACCTGTTGTCTTAAGACCTTCTCTGGCTGCATTTTCTGAGTTCACACACTCAGAATTCTGTTCAAAATTGCTGCAATGTAGTTTAAAGTTTCCCATCTGTATTTCTGAGGTCCTCTCTGGAACAGGTAAGTGTGAGTAGGAGGTTGTGCTTGCACCTTCAGAATATATAATAGTAGAACCTTTAAGCATTAACCAACACATGCAGGAAGGCAGCTAGACTTACTTCATATTGTGATACCCAAGACTCCTCATAGAGTTAGGCCTTTGCCCTCCTGATCTCACCAAATTAGGCTATAATGTGCAAAACAGAAAAAAATACTTCATGCCTACCATTTTGTTTTATTGATTGAAATGAAAATTAATCTGCTGGTTTGATTTTCTCCATCCAGTACTGAATAGAGTAGTTCTATCTGCAGCAAAATTCAGATGTGCTGCTTCCATATGTTAAAAGCTACAAAACCTACATGTTATGAACTCTCTGTTGTGTGTGCAATCCTAATAGTATCCATTTTACTTTCTGGAGTTGTTTTTTAAAATCAGAACTGGCATGTTTCAGGATGGGAAATTGGAAACCAGATCTTCTCCTTATGAGAAAATCAATAACAGAAAAAGTTATGCAGGGAGTTAAGGTTAGAAAATTGCTTCTCCTTATGTTGGCTGCAGAGATATAAAAGAGGAAAATTAAAGACTTGAGGGAGTGAAAATAAATGCCAGAGCTGGATTCTAAACCTTCAGATGAGAGGTTTAAAGGACATGCTTTCTCAAGGAGAAAAACCATCTTGATTGTCCAAAGAGTCCGGGTCTAGGTCAAATCCCCCCAAAACACTCAAAAGGAAATCAAGTGCTTAAATTTTACTGTTTTGCATAAGTCTGGGTGTTCTTTCTTGCTTAAGTAAGAATACAGAGTAACTTTTAGAAAACTCAGCATAAAGTCCCTCTTATTTCTCTTGCCTGAAGGGCTTCAAAATTTCTACATCAAGCTCTGGTACCCAGTGTAGCTGTTGCCCAGGTACCTCACTGTCCAAGACACTGTAAAACCTGAGTTGAAGTAGGGAAACACTAAAGGGAAGGACAGCAACCCTGCAGAACCACGAGGACTTCCTGGATTTGTTGGCTAGATCTGGGTAACGTGTACATTGTCTGGGAAGCCAAGGCTTGTGGTAGGTCCGAACAGGTACAATGCCACGTGATTCGTACCAGAAGCCAGTGATCCAGGGAACCAAGGCAGCAAAGCTGCCAGGAAAGGGGCAGAGTGAAGCCGTGTAATCAGATGCTGTGACAAGACCTGCAGAAGTAGTGCAATGTCTCAGTCTGAAGCAATTAGCTTCTGAGAAGGCTCAGTAATGTACTGCTATGCAATTGCTCAAAGCCATGCATCTGGTCAAATGCTTCTTCCTACTTCTACTGCTATTTATATACTCCCAGACTGAAAGCTGGCATACAGACACTAGTTGGCCTGAGAGGTGACTCTGCTTTGTTTTCATTTAGAATGAGCTTATGTTCACCTCAAGAACTGTGAAAACTTCCTAGGCTAATAGATCTGAAAAAAACTCTGTAATTTTGGGCTTTCTGGGCACTACAACTATCAAGCAATGTTGAGAATCAGGCCATATATTCAGTATCTTTCTTTTAAATAAACATAGTTTAAAAATAATCCCCAGAACCTTGGCATTAATATGTCAGACCATTAAAAGATTAAAAGGAACTTCAATGCAAACTAAAAATATATTTTGAGAAAGTTTTTAAAATACAATATTATGATGTTACAAGTTAGATTAAAGCCTGAAACCTAAAAATAATACTAAGATAAAGTCCTTTTACTATAAAGTTTTACTATGTACTATTGCTTTAAAAGAAGCTAAGTACTTGAAATAGCTCAAAGTGATACAATAGGTCTGCTATTTTTTGAAGTATTCACAAGAGCATGGAAAAGATAACTATACAAATATTCAATGTAACCTTTGTTTCTTTTTTTCATTTGCTACAGGTTTGCCACATAAACAAACCTGGTTTCTAATCTGTGCAAAAAAGACAGCAGGAGCTTTATAATATGTAGGTGAAAGCCATGTAAGCACAGCTGCAGAAACTATTCCACCTGGAGAAGAGACAGTAAGAGAGCTCTCCAGAGCAAGAACAGGGAGAGTATAGAAAGCAGTCACTGTGTAGCCACCGTAGTTATCTGAGTTATTTACACTGCGAAAGTGAAAATCAAATGCTCCAGTGCTACAATAATGTCTCTTTTTAGCAAGCTTAAATAGCCACTAAGAATGTGATAGATTGACAAGAAAATACGAAAAGAACTTACTTTATGGATATAGCCTTGCTAAATTTGTTTTCTTTACATTATTTGTTCTCTGAATGAACTGAGGATCACCTCCAGATTTTGCTGCAGGATCATAATGATGCCAGTTAAAAACAAAGTATGTGCAAGTAGGCTTGGATAAAAATAAGTGACTGAGATGGTTTTCTTGATTAGTATCATCAGAGATGGACACCTGTCGCAGGAACTGTTAAATGTAGTTAAACGTTCTGGGGGTTTTTGTTAAAAATCTTCCATTTTCTACCAAAAAAGAAAATTTGTAAAGATTCTATTTTTTTTTTTAAATTAGCAGCAATTCTAAATACTGTAACAGTGCCACACAGAGAACTGATATAAAAGGACAAAATTATAATGTTTTAATGCTTTGAATTAAGTGAGTATAATGCTTTTAAGAGACCTGTTTTTCAGGTCTTCTCATCCTCATCTTCCCCAAGTTCTCTATGAATCAATAGCCTCCTTAGGAAGGTAGGCCCCACAAATACAGTCTGGGAATACTGTAAAGCACTAGCACCTCCCAGAGGATGCTGACTGCTACCAGCTCTGTAGCACCCCAAATAGTCTTCTCCCAGTTAGTATTCTCATTTTAGGGGTGCAAATTCTGATACAGGTGTGAGTTAAGATGTGAAGTATCTTGCAAGTACTACACAGGAAGACCTCAGGGGAAGCCCTCACACAAGATACAGTCACACTGCCTTCAATTGCAGCCAGTGAATAATTTTCTGGTGAAACGGAGATCTTCCTTCTCCCTGAAGGAACAAGGTTTAAGAGCAGTAGAAAGAGGGAATTCGGCTCATGTTGAATCAAAGCAAACAGCTTCACTTTCTAAATGGAAAATGTTTTAAAGCAAATTTCACTAGAACTCTAGAAATACAGATTTTGTATTTAATGGGAACAAAGACTTGTTGAAATCTCAGCATTCTCAGAAATTCTCAGTTTTTATAGACCACTTAATTGTAGTAGTATTGGCTCTGCAGACCGAGACTGGACAATAATACATCACAACAGGACTCTCTGTGCAAGGAGCAGACAGAAAAGTATGCTGAGATACATCTGCATCACACAGCAACATACTTGTGCTTTTAACCTGAAAGCTGTCATCCATTCTTGTGAAACCTGATTCATTCTCCATTGAAATTAGAAGAGAAAGACTTTTTAGTAGCAGCTGGAGGGGCTCTCTTGTCTACAGAGCCATCACTGGTACAGAGAAAGTAAAAGAAGTACCAATGGAATTATTGGGCTTTCCTCTTTTGTAAGAGAGAATGTAATAAAAGATTTCCAGTCATACAAAAATCAAAGGGAGGAACAAATTCCAACTTCCTGGACAGAAGTGTTTCCTGAATAAACACAAGGAATGTCATTGGTAAAAAAATTCTATACAGAGAATAAAAAATTAGAGAACATTTTAAAAATATTCAGAGAATCAGAGAATATTTTAAAAAATAGGAATACTTTAGTATGCTCCTTAGTCAAACATATTGTATTAGATCAAACAGAAAAGTATAATTTAGGCTTCAATGACTTAAAAGTAAATTAAAGAAAAATAATGTAAAAGAATGCATTCCTCCATCCTACTATGTTTATGATAAAACTATGCAAGAAGTATAGGAAAATATTATTTTGAAAATCCATTACACTAAACCTCTTGTCAATTATTTCAAAGTGACTTGAGACAAACACAATCTTTTTGACACCTTAGTGAAAAAAAACTGTATTTAGAGAAACTTACCATGATGATAAATTTTCACTGAAGTGGTTTTGGCTTCCTCAAAAATTAAAAAACACTGGCACTGATGCTCTGATGGTTGACACCAAGCCTTAACATCAAGAGCTGTGAGTATAAGTTCATCTTTAGCAAGGATAAATCCTATCTTAATTCAGGAAGCCTGGTCCCTCAGTGCAAGAGCACATGCTAGCAATTCCAATTCTCCATTCCAATTCCATACTGAGAAATTTCAGAGGAATTTTTGACATTCCACCTCACTTCAGTTATAGTTCAGACCATTACTTTTGCAAGAGTATGAATGTGTCTGAAGCTAAATCTTCAAATTCTGAAGGAACAAGTTTAATTAAATTGCTTTTCAAACTGATATGTGACTAAGCATAAAATAATCTCAAGTCCAGAACTAAAATTGATACATATTACTGTAGGAAACTTATTTTATTTTCCTAGTAATGACTAGGCTAAAAATAGTAAAGTGTAATTATTTGTAATCCTGCAATTCCACAATATTAAAAAATCATCATCAGATTATCCATGCCAGTAATTCAGAAACTGGTTCTTTTAAAAAGCTGTGTGACCATCTTACTTTAGCTGACTTCTGTCACTGTTCCACACCCATGTCAACATATGGACCTAAATGAAAACGTAGACTTGATGAGATTAATGGAGTATTACCTAACCCTGAACCACAGGAAGCATATTCCATAGTTAGATAACAAGGACTTCCTGTCAGAGGATGATAGTTCCTATGAGTTAAATCTACTCACCTTTGAACAAATACTCTGATAATAGCTTTGAAAGCTACCAAACCCCAAACAATTTAAAGGAGTTCAAGGAACTCCTCCTTTAATGTTAGAGAAACAAATTTCTCTTAATTCAAACAAAACATGCAAACATTCCTATTCCTACAGCCACTGATTTAAATAGAAATAAGAGTGCAAACCTGAAATACGAGGTGTTCATATGCTGAAAGGATGTGAGTTCACAAGAGCTTTCTCAAACCTGAAGTAAGAGAATCAAAACATCTAATGCTAATTAATCAAATCACACGCTTGAGCTAAATGGAAAAACAATATAAGTTTATAAATAGCCCCAAAGATCATACATGTGTGCAATTGCAGAATTTAGGTGCCTTCACTATGTGTCTTCAGTGTCAAGGCCCAAAATTTGTTCAACTTGTTCCCTGTGTCAGGAAGCATTTAACTCCAGTTTCATAGAAGGATGTAGGTGTCTAAAGTGGAATTTAAACACATGCACTTAAATCCAGCAGTGCCAGTCAAAACAACAGACCCCCCACATTTCTACCAGTACAGGAGATACACACAGTTCTTCTTGATGGAAAATACTGAAACAAAGAAATCCAAAGTCTTGCTTTATAATACACATTCCCTCTTTATGGCCCAAAGAATGTTTAAGTATTCCATTTTGAAGTGGAGCAATTTCTAGTGGAGATTGAGAGCACTCTCTCACTAAGCAAAAATTGTCTGTTTCAGGAGTTAAATCCTGTGAGCTCACATCCTCTTTGGGGAAAGGGAGGAACTGAAACAGTTCTCCAACATCCAAAGTGAGCAGCCTAAGTCATGAAATAAAATATTTGACATTTTCAAAAAGTATGATTGTCTCGATGTATTTCTAAGAGTATTCTCAAATATATCAATTTCTTACTTTCAGAGAAAAATACCTTGTTAAGTAAATGTAAAGTTACAAGCATTTATCAGTGCCCAAAATGTATATTGTCTTGGAAAAAACAGTTTTTCAACTGAGCCAATTAAGCATAAGCGTGCTTCCTACAGAAACATTAAACCTACTTTAAAGTAAGAGCCACAGCCTTCATTTCATCCAAACAGAAAAAGGCTGAATGAAATCTCATGCTAGTGCAGGTCAACGGCAGGAGGCCCAGAGGTCTTGAGAGTCTGTCTGTATGTCAAACAGATGTCACTGAGCATTGGCAAACACAAGGTAATGTGTGTAGAAAGGAACAGTGTGTTGAGTGCTATACTAACTTTACATCTCATCAGAGAAAAGGTCTTGAAATTAAAACCACAGTTCAATGTGCTGTGACAGATAACAATGCAAACAGTGTTAGAAACAATAAAGATTCTGAGAGAAAATAAGAGTGTGTTTCAACATTTTTTGTCTATCACTGACATATTCTCCTACAGTACTATTCTCACTAAGAGAAATGAATCACTAAGTGAAAAACACATAAAGGACAAACATATGCAAAGGCGGTGAGGAGAACAGTTGGAAAACAAGGTTGGGAATGACATCCATATGGGAAGACAACAAAAGGACTGTAATACTTTCAATCAGAGAAGAATAAAAATTCCTCAGAGGGACAAGAAATAATGATACAAAAGAGAAAATCGAATGCTTCTACTCATTTGTCCTTAAATATACAAGAAATAAGATATAATATTTTTTAGCAAATATCATCTACAAGGTTTTTCATTCAAGTGTAATATACCCCAAATGCTTGTCATATTTTCTTTGGTTTGCAGCAGTCATGAGGAACCTGAGCTGCATTGTGAATGCCCTTATGCCTCATGTCCTGGAAAGCTCTTCTGACTGCGGAATCCATATTCACAACACAATTGGAATCATAATCATTTCTCTAAAGTGAATACTTATTCCTCCCTTTTCAAGTGAGTTCCTTCACGGATAATAAGATCAGCAGACAGCAGCTACAAGACTGCTATTCAGGTTAGAGATTTGTGGAAAAAAATCTAAAGTTTTGCTTATATTAGTGAAGATACAGAAGCAGCTCAAGTTATAATGGAATGGGGTTGTCTCAAAATAGTATCTACCACAGTGAGATATACATTTAAATAGTATTAAATATAAAAATCTTGACCTCTAAGCCATTTGTAACAGGCCACAAAAGCAAAGTGAGCTCCAAAGGGTTCTGTCCTGTCCCTGTTGTCTTAAAGATCCCTCATCATGTCACTGGTTAGAAACTCAGCGTTTTTTTGGTCAAACTGAACTTGGTCAAAGAAAAATTAGAAAGTTAATGAACAGTGAAAGTAAAGCTTAAAGAGTGTCTTTGGTGACATGTGAAAATGTGAAATTGGTGAGGAAGAGTCTGTTTTGCAACTAGTAATGTCATTTTCCCATAAAGTTATATTAATTACCATTATATTTTCCTCCTTTAACTATATATTAATAAATACTTAATAAACAACATCTCTCATTTTGTCTCAGACTAATGTCAGAGAAGTCTTCATTGCTCTATAGAATATTCCAACTAATAAAATAATTAACAAATGTTACCTATACCTATAAACCTTCATTTTCTTTCAACCTCAGACTACCACTACCAGCTACATGTCACTATTACTAGATAACTCACTGCCTACAAAATATGTCATTATGTTTAAAGAATATAAAGTTATACAGTCAGAAATACAAAGGATCTTGGTCAAGCAACCAGCAACCAGGCAGTGTTTGTCAACGCAGCTTCTGAACTCTGCAGTACCTCTGCTGAAAAAGATGTGTTGAAGTAATAAGAGAGAACATGTTTTTACTTTTAGATGTTTTGTAACTACAAAAAGTAATAATTGGATTACATAGTAAAGATTTACAGGACTTATTTCATACAAAAGATACTTGAATTAGCTGCCAGCTCTTTCACTAGTGCTGGAAAGTTGCAGGCCCACTGTTACTTGGTTCTATTAAAAGTGGTACACAAGCAGGTAAACCCAGATGACCAAGTAACAGCTAAGGTATTAAGGAAAAGTTCATTCTGAAGTCAGAAACACTGGATACACAGCTAAGATCATGCAGCAGGCAAAAGAGCAGCCCCAGTTGTCGTGTTCTGGTGCTTTTATAACAACACCTTTTGCATACACATAACTTCGAAGTGATAATCTCCTCTGTGCTTTATGGTTTCTTTCTCTCCCAAGAGGCCTCTGACATGTGTGAGAACTTTTATCTCTTATTGCAACAGCAGAGTTAACTTTTCAAAACACACAGGCAAAACCAGGTAGTACTGCTCATGTGAAAGGATTTTCTCCCATGCTGGGTTTTTCCTAGCCCTAGTTTTCCCAGCAGCAAAAACCTCCTTGAGCAAAACTGTTTTTTCCTCCTCAAATAGTGTTTGTACCTGGACAACAGTTTAGAAAGAAAATTCAGTTTGAGCTTCTGGTGTACATTTTTTCATATAAATCTGTCCCAGTGATGTACTAAACTGGAATGCTTCTTACTCAGTTTTCCAAAACACTAACTTCATAGTCATAGAATCACAGAATGGTTTGGGTTGGAAGGGACCTTAAAGATTATCTAGTTTTAAGCCCTCTGCCAAGGGCAGAGGCACCTTCCACCAGACCAGGTTACTGAAAGCTGCATTCAATCTGGCCTTGAACACTTCCAGGGCTGTGGCACCCACAGCTTCTCTGGGAAACCTGTAACAGTGCCTCACCATCCTCACATTAAAGAATTTCTTCCTAACATATTATCTAAACCTGCCCTTCTTCAGCTTAAGGCCATCCCCCCTCATCCTATCACTACATACACCTGCAAAAAGTCCCTCTCCATCTCTGTTTTTGACTCCCTTTTTATACTAAGTTCTCTCTGGAGCCTTCTCTTCTACAGGCTGAACAACTCAACTTTCTCAGATGGTCTTCGTAGGAGAGGTAAAGTGCTCCAGCCCTCTAATCATCTTTGTGGTCCTCCTCTGGACTTGCTCCAACAGGTTCACATCCTTTTTATGTTGAGGGCCCCAGAGCTGAAATCAGTATTCCAGGTGGGGTCTTACCATGGTGGAGTAGAGGGGTAGGACACCCTCCCTCGACCTGTTGGCCACGCTGCTTTTGATGCAGCTCAGGAGACATTTGGCTTTCTGAGCTGCAAGTGCACATTGCTGGCTCATGTCCTGCCTCTCACCCACCAACACCCCAAGTCCTTCTTGCAAGGCTGCTCCATCCATTCTCTGCCCAGCCTGCATTTACGCTTGGGATTGCCTTGACCTCTGCGCATGCTGATTGAACTTCATGAGCTTCTCGCAGGCCCACCTTTCAAGCATGTCAAGGATGGCATCCCTCCTCTTAACACCTGTGTTTTAAGCAAATCTCATCTGTATTTATAGTCTTAGTCTAAAGCATAGTGAGCTCTAAGTACAGTGCCTCTGGGCATGTTAGGATTGCATCAACAGCTCTGAAAGTCACTTGCCTTTACCACTAGCCTAGGTATGGTCTGACAGCTCTGAATCAGTGCCAACACAGGTACATTAAAGCTATTTTGAATTTTGTCTGGGTTTCCAGAAATGATCCCAATTATCTACAGAGCTGTCTGTTGGTCTGAAAATACTGACATGGATTAGTATGGCCCAAATCTTCACTTTCTTTCATATTTCATGATGGCAAAATGCGGAGGAAACATTGAGAATGGAATTGTATAGAACTGCTTATGTCAACACTGCTATTTTATCTTTTGCAATAACAAATTTGGATGAAGCTATTTTAGCCTCATGAAAACATAAATCTCATCTTACCTCAACATTAGTGCTTAGACAAACAAATAATCTAAAACAAATTACAGAGAAACAACATCCAGAAATGAGTTTACATTAGCACTTCAATTAGTTTAAACTTTTTTTCTGTTATTTCACCTTTTGACCTACACATGCAAATATAATCCATATTTGAAAAAAAAAGTCTGCTTTCAACCTTCTCTGAGGTTATAATACTTCTTTCTCCTGTCTTTAGCTAAAAGGTGTTACTATTTTTTAACTCTCTTTATTCAGTTTAATCAATTTGACACATTCAAGGAAAAAAAATCCTTCTCTGCAATTCTCTGCTTCTTGAACTTAAGAAGAAAAAACTCCACCCCTCTTAATTAGCAACTCAGTATTACTGGCAAGTGTCACTGAAAAGCATTAAGGCCATCCCCCCTCGTCCAGAAACTAAAACTGGAAGTCTAAAACTTCCAGATTTTAGAAGTCATAATTTGGTAATTTGCCTGCAGTTATTTTAGTTGCAAAGTTGTACATATATTATATTTTAGAGATTAATCAGCAAATGTCATCTACCTGTCTTCAAACTCGCATTTCTTACCTGTCCATTCTTTCTCTATTTTCAATTAAAAAAAAAATAAATAAAAAAATCCCAGCCCACAGTTCGTTTAGGGACAAAGTAGAACTTTTATGTTCCATAAAAACATTATATACTTCTCTATTTCCATAGAAATGCCTCTCAATAAAAACAAGAAAACAGGACTTTCTAGAGGAAGAGAAATAGGCCTTTGGCATAGATTTCAAGTCAATAAGATATAATATTACCTTCTGATGTTGCATCCAGTTCCTTCATTGTCTCCACATCTGATAGCCTCCTTAAAACGGCAGTGTTGTCTGGATATCTAGTCAGAGTACCATACTTAAAAGACTGCACTTTTTAATATGGAAGTAATTAAATTGTATGCTTTTACCTTAGTGTTGCACTGAAAAAAAACAGGCTTTCTCTCAAAAAAAAAAAAAATTAGAAGAGCAAGTTTGATGTGTCAGAAACATGTTTCTTGAAAAAGTATGTAATAAAATCTTTAATGTATTCAGAACAATGGTGTTGTTGCACAAATGGAGCAACTTTTTTTGTAAGCTGTGCATCCCTAAGCCTAGGATGGGGGCATAGAAACTAGCTCTGCTACATCAATGGAATAAAAGGAAATGACAGAATTACTTATATAAGTCAAAGTTATTAATCAGTAAGGAGCATTTCAATTTTAACAATAGTTGAGAACATAAACACACTGATACATATGGAAAATGTTAATTACTATAAAAATACTGGTATTTTATAATAGCATACGTCTACCTCTCTCTAAGCACTCCTGAAGGCTGCCCAACCACCAGAGCTGCCTGTGACCCAGCTTTGATATAGCCAGTTGTGTAACCTTAGCTCTAACCACTACACAAATTGCAATGTGAGAAAGAGCAGTGAGAGGATCTGCAGAGTGAAGCCAGGCAAGATGAGAAAGGTAGAACTGCAAATAGAGGATTACTGACACAAGAATCCTTAGGAGTTTAAAGGAGAAAGAAAAACAACATATAAAGGTATAAAAACTTTCAGGAAAAAAACAGAATCAGAAGATGACAATTCAGCATCGAGGATCTGTTCTAAGGAGGAACAGAAGTCAACCTTTCCCTTCTTGACTGATCCCTGTCTGGCCAGCAAATAATCTTGAGGGGTCTTATTGGGGTGGGGAGCATACTAATGCTTAGCTGAGTAGCTCATTAATCCTAGTGATCTTATGTATGTTTTAGCCAATAAGAAACTGATTTCTGCATTTGACTTGGATGTGTTCTGTTAGCAGTATTCTTAGTGCATGGTGAAAGGTTCCCTAACAAAGTGACCCCTCTGCAGTCACTGGGGGGAGATAACTTACACAATAAGGGGCATACAAGTTCAGTGCACAGCCTAGTTGCAATAGAAATAAAGGGGTCTTGCTAGACACAGTAGAAATATCTGAATTTAAAATAGTGAAGGGGTATTCTCTAGAGAAAAAATGGAGTTTTACCCTTAAGGAAAAGAATATAGTCTTCTTCAAAATAAAAATGATAAAAATTTGTATTTTGAGGCCTGTAAAAATATTTAGACAACCCAAAATTTACATGACATGGATATTTGGAATTGCAAGGATCCTGATTCAATGACCCAAGATGTCCCCTTCTAGTCTGAAGTTCTTTTTTTTAATTATTTTATATGGGTCTGTTTCATGGTCAAACACGAAAAAAACCCAAGCTTTGTAAAATCAGTGCAACTTACTCCTCTAAACTTTATAGTATCAGATGTTAAGAATTGTAAGGCATGCATAGAAATTTTTGTCTTGGGATTGAAATTTGTCTGCACAAAAAGGACCTAAAAAGGCACAGGCAAGTCAAGAAAGGGCTATTAATTACCGTTGTTTTTTTTGAAAGGAATACTTTGATGCTTTAAGCCCCTAATGGTTTTTTATTTTTCTAATACTTGTAAGTTTTATAATTAGTGGAAGTAGACTCTAAAAGCAGCATCCCTCACTCCCTCCCTCGTCCCTTTCCCTCTAGCACCCTTAGTTTACACATTCCTTAACCCTCTTACCCCATTCTATGTTCCCTATATCACTCCTACCCCTGAATACAGCAGAAATGTTTAGTCTTTTGTCAAGGCAAGGCCCAGATTGTTTGGCAGAACAGCATATCAGGGCCTAAACCACAGAATATGGTCAAGAATTAGGTAACTATGTACCCTTTGTGCTCTGAAGATGGTGAAGATGATGAAGTAAAAGCCCCCAGACCCATTTCTCAGGGGGTGGACCCGGGGCGGTCCAGAGTAAAGGTCACAGGGTGGACACATCTGGGATTGGATGGATGGTATTATAAAATGTAACATCTCAGCCACAGCCAGTGTGTCTTGTAACATCTTTGCCTTGGCATAATAAACCCTTTCTTATCTCACCCCTAATTAACTGCTCCTGGAGATTTTTTCAGCACCTAACTCCCACAGCAACACTTGCACAACTTCCGCAACTTTTTTTGTAAGCTGTGCATCCCTAAGCCTAGGATGGGGGCATAGAAACTAGCTCTGCTACATCAATGGAATAAAAGCAAATGACAGAATGACTTATATAACTCAAAGTTATTAATCAGTAAGGAGCATTTCATTATTTTAAGTAATAACAGCACTGAAAGAATTAGGAAAAAAAGGGTCTGATCAAGTCCATCTTTGTGTTATTCATAATCAGTATCTTATAGTGAGGTCTGAGTGCAGACATAAACTTAATTCTCAGGCAGCACCCTCCAACTAACAGAAAATCTCAAAAGCTGTGTCTTCTATGCTAAAGACTTACACAGAACAGTCTCAAGCTCCATCTTGCAGTTTTTATGCTGTTTAACATATATATTTAACTTTTAGCATGCTCTTTTAGTGTGGCTTTGCTGTGTAAGTCACCACTCCCCCAAGTTATGCCATATTGCTGGGACAGTGTGGGCCAGGCACTTACTCCTGAGTGCACACAGAGAGTGTGATATGGCCACAGTGTTTGATGTAGATAAGGATGAGACAGGTTGGTAATATGAATGTAAGTTGTAATGTGACGCTTTAAGAGTCAGAGAACAGGTTCAGAGACAGCTTGTTGGGAATTGTGTAAGTATCGTGTTTCCCCAGAGCCGACTGTAGAACTTTAGAGATTAATATCCTTCAGAATTCCTAAGTTTCAGTCAGGGTAATAGAAAGGTAGGCTTTCCATAGGGAAAGGAATTTTTAACTCTCCTTACAGACATAGTGTTTGTAGGAGAAAACAATTTTATTGCATTATTGGCCAAAAGTCATTGTAATGATCTATATTAAAAGAAATATTGCTGATGAAAATATGGTTCCTGTTGAAGGTTTTATCTAAACAACGACCAAAAAAAGTATCATTGTAAATACATTGTTAAATTAATAAATCTCCACTACAGTATAAGTAAAGAAAATTCACATCACGTGCCAGTGTTGACACAGTCTTTTTCCTCCAGAAGAAATTTTATAATGTCTATGGAACCTATAATCCAGGATTATAACCTGCTGTAAACATGGAATTAAACTGAATTCAGTATATTTGGAGATACTTTGGGGCAAGGAAATTAGTATTTGAGTTGCCTAAAAATATACAACATTTCACATTATGCTAAACATTTCATTTATTCTAGGCAGACAAGGGCAAAATACAGAAGGTAGTGAACTGAAATAAAGCCTTTAAGAATTCTTGTGAAAGAATGATGACTCTGGTATGAATGACTGTCCAGTTAAAAATAAAAAACAATAAATACTGTCCAGCCAAGAAACTGATTTCCACAGTTGTGTGAGGTACACTTACCAGGCACAGATGTCTGAGAAAAAGAAAAGCCATTGAAACATTTCTTGTTATTATGAGGATTCTTTAGACAAGTTTTCCTAAAGAAAATTATTCTTTTTACTACAGCCCAATCCATTCTTTAAAAATAATTTGATCTTTCTTCTTCAAAGAAGTATTGCTGTAAGAAAATAAAAATTAATCTTATTTGGTATTAACAAATATTTTTATTTTATTTTCATTGGATAAATGGTTTCCTTTTGAAAGCCATCAGGACTAATGAGGTTTGCACTGATGTCAATGCACACTAAGCAAGAAGTGGTCTGGGCTGGATAAGAATATTTCTAGCTTTCATGAGCCTTTCATAGAATCATAGAATCAACTGGGTTGGAAGGGACCTCCGAGATAATCAAGTCCAACCCTTGATCCACTACCGCTGCAGTTACTAGACCATGGCCATGTATGAACATGCTGTATCACTGTTTGGATCCATACAACAGTATCACTGTAAATTTTTAAATGCCTTAAATGACAGCATTATGATCCAGAGATTAAAATTTCAATGCCAATATTTTTAAATGTTTCAATACTGATAACTTTTAGCAACTGTCTAATTATTGTTGGGAATTGCACAAGCAGTTTCTTACTGCCACCCACCCAGGAAGCAAAAACTATTCCCAGCCTACCTGACAAGCCTTCAGCTATGGCTGATAACAACATTACTACAGCTACTCATTTTCAATATAAAGTCTACAGTATGTCAGAAACCTCAAGACACATAGACCCTGATAAACTGATTCAAACTAAGTGTGAAAACAGAAGATGAGGCCCATGTGGATATGTTTCCATGCTTAATTCAATAGCTAAATTGTTCAGAATGACCTATTGCTGAGTATTTCTCCAGCAGCAACTAAAAATGCATCTGAAGCACCTATAACATAAGTACTAAAGTGATGCCATGAAGATCATGAAGAATATGTCTGACAACATGCATTGGCCCTGAAGATAAATGTTAATGAAAACACCCTTGATGTGCTATTTCCTTAATGTGGCACTGCATATTTTCTGCTGTTGCGTGTATCTTAACCTGGTACTTGCAAAAATCAGGCAGTTGAAGCCAATGGGTAAATTAATTTTTATTATAGCTGAGAATCTCAGGGTTTCCATGGCTATTAAATGGAAAAGTGCATTAGCGTGGCCTTTAGAAAACACAGAGAAAATGCTCCCTTAGAGATACCCCCTCTCAGTATGAATAACATTATTACAAGGACGCAGAATCAAATTTCCTTTTGAAAGCCATCAGGACGGATGAGGTTTGCACTGATGTCGATGCATGCTAAGCAAGAAGTGGTCTGGGCTGACTAATGGATTTCAATTGAATTAGGCATTTCGGTGGAATTCCTATGAGATCCTACAGAGGACCTACATAACTGCTTCCTGGGTCAGAATGCCTCTAGCCTTACTCTAGAAGCCATCTTGAGACACTGACCAAGGTAGAGGAATGAAAATACTTGATTTCATCTGCATCTACAGCTAGGCAATGCCAGAGAACAGTCAATAAATCTGGCTGAGACTTGATCTTCTAACGGTAAGATCTGGGCAATCTGAATCTGCCCCCAAACTTTGAATTCAAAGAAACTAGGAGATTCTTCTCTAAGTGTGTAAAGACCCATAATTTACTGGAGATGTCACCAAGTAAAGATGTGTTACCTACAAGTTCAAATTCAAGAATAATGACAGAGCTATCTGAGGTACTATGCCAAGAAATAATGACCACACCATCCAGGAATAATGAGTAACCCTTTATTTCCAAGTTGCAGAATACATTTTATTAATGGAAAAAACAAATTTGTGCCATAACTATTAAAATAATTCGATGATAAACCACAGGATTGACACCGAGCTACTAGAGATTTTTCACATATTGGTATAGCTAAATTGTAAAAGAGGAATATTTTAGTTTCTGATATTTACCATAAGATATTTTGCAAAATCCTCTATGAACTGTATGTTGATGACAGTTTTATTTAGCCCAAAAGTGATACTCATGTTGTGCTCTTTTTTTTTTCCCAGAAGACCATTATTGGTGGTGACTCGCTACACATCATCTATAAGATCTTCTCGAGTATGGGGAGAGAAACAAGCGTACTTATTTAGATCAACACTAGAACCACAGAATACTTATTCCTCTTTTAGCTTTATTGTAATTGTTCACAATCTTGCCATAGTTTCCAAAAAAATGGTAGCCATAGCAACTACATATCATGTATCAGGTACAAATCAGTATCAAATCTACCCACAATATACAAAAATTTTAGGACAGAGACAGAAATAAGAGAATATTCATGCATCGAATCTGTCATAGTGAGAAAATAAATTCATGTACATTACCTCAGCAGATCATTGGTCCTTAAACCATGTCCTAAAGTGCTACATCCACACATCTTTTAAATGCCTCCAGGGGTGGTGACTCAACCACTTCCCTGGGCAGCCTGTTTCAATGCTTGACAACCATTTTGGTGAAGAAACTTTCTCTAATGTCCAATCTAATTCCCCCCGGCACAATTTAGGGCCATTTTCTCTTGTCCTATCATTTGTTATTTTGGAGAATAGACTGATCTCCACCTCACTAGAACATCCTTTCATGTTTTATATATAAGGAACGATTGGAATATGTTGCTCTGATGATCAAACTTCAGACCTGAGAACAATTCTGAACAATTAACAGGTAACAGCTCAGCTACAGAGCTTTCCTTCAGGACAAAACAGTATCTGCCTCCAACAAGTGAAAATATTACTAAAAAATAATCTTACTTATGTAAAAGTACTGTCAAATATACATGAAGCAAGACATACTCAACCTCACCGCAGCAATATATATTAAAAAAAATTGGTTTACCTTCTTCTATTCTATTCTCAATAAATAAGAGCTACAGGACTGTTCTGAGGTCACAAAAGGACAGTATTTTTACCTAGCTTTATAAAATTACTTTTTATTAGTTTCTGTCATAAGTTTAATTGATTTCTGTCAAAAGTTTAATTGATTCTTAAACTTTGCTAGTGTAACAGCCTGGTCTGTCTTTCTTTCATAATACTTTTCCATGGGACATCCCTTCCAACTTAGCATATTCCCTGATTCTGTGATCAGAACTATTCACAGTTTATTTTTGCAGCCTCACTTATGGCCTTTTAACACAGCAGAGAGATTACAGGAGTTTTAATAATCAATCCCTTACTAAACTTTCAATTAAAGGTACTGATTAAGCAGCTTTTAAGCTGCTTGTTCTCAAAGAAATACTGCACTTTACCCAGTTAACCAGTTATAAAAATCCCATCTCTAAATCAGGAGGGACTCTGTATCTGAAAAACTGAAAGACTGCAATAACTTAAGATTTCTCACAGTCTTATTTTGCCACTCACTACATTTGTTTATCTAATGGTCAGACAGGAACTAGTGAAATGCACAGTGCAGGTACACTGAAAAAGCAGCAGGCTATTATCAGACCAGCAATTTAGTTTTTCTCATCATTCTTTTTTGTGTTCATTTCTCATCACAATGAACGTATGTGATGGGTCAAATTCTGTAAAAATCAAACTAAAATATCAAGTCAACGCACATCTCAATCTGGCAACATTAATGTTTGAAAAGTTAATCACATCAGATCTCAACTGGTAAGTTCAAATGAAAGCTTTTATAATTTAATACATTAGTTTCTTATCATGACATCAAAGACAGGGGGGTTTAATTCAGTTACTGATTATAGCATGTATTTTCACATCTTTGGAGTCAAATCAGATTGCGACTAGTACTTTTCAGAAAGCTTTGGAAAAATATGCTGACATAAAGCCAAACCTATTTTAGTATACTACTAATTTCAGAGGTGACATTAATCTTTTTCAGGGATAGAAGAAATTTTGTGTGTCAGCTCAGCAGTAATTAATAAAATACCCATTTCCACTCGAGTTGATGATGGTCATATAGAACAAAATTTCTACTCCTTGGATTCACTGCTTCATCATTAGTATCTACCTGTTCTCAGAAGGAATTTTAGACAACCTGTTTTGCTAAAATTTCAAAAGGTAAACTTCCTCTGTGTCAACTTTCCCAATATTTTTGCTGTATCAGTGCAATTTTATTACTTTATTCCTCTCATCTAATTCAAAAGACACTATCACAAGAGGACTGACATACAGATCATTCTTTTTTGAGGGGAAATGTTTACCCAAAAAAAGCAATATGGCCCACGAGTCTGCATATTCTTTGGGTTTTGTTAGGGGCCTGTTCAGTTAGTATTATCCCTTCTCCTGCATTCAGTAAAAGGCCATAATTTTTCCTCATTATTCCTTCCTTCTTAGCTCTTTTTATAGGGGAACTTCCATGATAAAGGAAGATATATAAATAAGCAAAGGGCAAATTGTCTTCTTTTGAAAAAAGAAAGACATTTCTTCATTTGAAAACAGCATGTAGTACCCAAGTCACATTCTTTGTCTCCCCTCCATTATATTCTTAGTCCTTGATTATCCACTGCAGGATCTGCATTGGAGAACAGTGGTGCTATAAATTCCTGCACTGGAAAGAGTTATCTACATGTAGAGCCTGGGGTAACCCATAGGTGATTCTACTATTACAATCCCATCCTGTGGCTACTGGGAGAAAAAACAAAACAAAACAAAACAAAGTCCCCAAATGCCAAAACTGGAATAACCAGGGCTCTTACTGCCAAAAAGCAAAACCATAATAGATCAAAGCTTGCTCTAACTGTTCATTTCAAATAAGCTCTTCACTGAACAATCAAATGAGTTCTCACTTATCACAGAAATATGCCATTTTAAGACTACAGGAATTGTCCTCAACAAAAAAAATGGTAAATATTCTTGGACAGTTGAAAGGCTTGTTAAGGAAAAGAATTGAAATTTTTTCTAGGTTATCAACAGTATAGTATTAAAGGTAAAAAACATAGTGATGACTCCTCGAGTAAGCCTGAGCATGTGGAGAAGCTATAGATACCAGATTCCAAAAAGGGATCCCCATTCCTTGAGGGATTAATGACAAGAAAAAGGTGTCCATCTGGTCAAATTTAGTACACATGATGTCACTGGTGATTAAGAATCACTTAACGTGTGAAGACTAGCCAGTTGCCTGAGCAAATCTTACAATCTCAGTCAAGGAGTCCTCATACTACACTGGCACTATGAGTCTCAACTGTCCAACTAAAAAGCTACTTATGGGTGGACCTTACATTTCCACATCTTTTGTCTCCAGAGCAAGGACAAAGCATATTGGAAAGGTATTTTGTAGAAGGCAGAATACATGCTCACTATGCTACATCTATTCTGTGAAATAACGGAGGATTTTCTATAAAATTTCTCTGCTTTCATAGAGCACTAGAAGTAAAGTGTCTATTTACTAACTGCACATTAATTACCAGAGTACTTGCAACACAATCTTATACTGCAATCAGTAGCATATTAAAATTGCAAGCTATCTAGCTAATGAACTTGAAATAGTCCAGATGTATGTGTTAAAGTCTGACTCCAAAGATCGGAGTTAAAACATTGGTTCCAGGAGCCATATAATTAATTTTAAGTCAAACAGAATTTTACAGAATTTGTTTTGTATTTAAAATTAAGCGTATTCTTTATATTACTCCTTCACAGCTTTATATCTAATCATCCACTTTGCTTGGTGAGATCCTGAAATCATAGCTTCAATACCCAACCAGCAAAGTGATTTCATTCCTTCAGCTTTAAAGCGTGATTAATTAAATTTCAGATACTTTGTCATCATTGACCATGTCGGTAACAGAGAAACTAATGTTTTGTCTGTGCAGTGTAGATGTTAACAACCTCTCAAAAATGAATGGAATTGAAAAGGTTTATCTTGCTGGTGGAATGCCATGATCTATCTTCTAAGATCTGCTTGTAAGGACTATTCCAAAAATCACTTATTCATGTAGTGAAAGAAGTGTATTCTTCTGTAAAGTAGCTTGTAGTTTTCCCGAGGGACTTTCCAAATTTTCATTTAGTGTGTTTCACATAGATGCAACTTGAATTCCTCAACAGCAAAAATCTTTCTGACATTATAATATTGTCCCATGCCAAGTAATTTGCAAATAATACAGAGTTGAAAATACCTACAGGTTTTTCTTAAAACACAAAAGAAGGGGGGAAAAAAAACAATAAAGATTGATCCTAGTTTACTTCAAAATGTACTTTCTTTACTGAGCCTCAGTTGTGTCAGGAGGTTGATGAACCTAACCTGAGTTTGATAGTTTTCGGATCAAGCCTTTAACTCTGAACTAAAGCGTTGTCTAAAATTGCTCCAGTGAAGCTGTGTTATTCTGTGTGCATATGCACTACTCAGTAACCATAAATCTTCATGTTTCTTAATAGTGTTAATTTTTACCTTAATGATGTTCCATCTACCTGTAATTCCTTGTTCTCCTTAAAATCAAAATAATGTAGCTAGTCATGCTGCCAAAACAGAAGACACTCCCAATTCTTTGGCAGTTTCAATTTCTTTCTATCCTACTTTTGCCAGTATTCTTTCAGTCAAGTCTAAATTTCAGCTTTAGAAAATACTGTGTGCCACAGAATGACAATTCTTTAATCACTGTTATTATCTCAACTTTCCAGAGGTTAATCAGCTCAAATTTGAATGCCTGATCGCATCAGTACATCCTGGGAAATCACTCTAAGCTTTCTGTTGGCTTGAAACTATAATGATGGTTGCCTTGATCCCTCTAAAGGGCCACATCTACTGCAAAGTCTCCACTAGTATCTCACCTCTGAAGGACAACTGTTTTCAGAGGATGCCTGTGGTAACAGAAAAACATCTATGAAACAGGCATGTTACAGCAAACAAAATGGAGTTCAGAAAGCAGATATTGATGGTCAAGTCAGCTAATTCAGTACAGCCCTTCATCAGATGCTATATATTGCCTTTTTGTTGTTCTTGTATTCCATGTGTATTTTTATACCACATTTATCACGGTAGTATCTGAATGCCTTCCAGTAGTACGTGTAGCAATGTGACTAGTATCTATCACACATCGGTTTTTCCCTTATCTTCTCCCTAGAGAAAACTGAATGGGTTGAGGAGCATTCTGCTTTGGTAAGGTTTGATGTTTTTTAACCAAGCATTACTAGTTACTGCAGAAAGGATGTGAAATTGTAACTGAAAGGCGATCCAGAAGCAAAGCTTTTAGTTAAACACTACACAATATGAGAAGATTAGATCAAATCAGATCAAAACTCAAGAACCAAAAATATTTGAGGTCCATTTCAGCTTTACAGGTGCTTAAACTAAAGCCTAATTTGACCTCGTTTTTTTTTTTTTTAAACAGAGCATGAGAAACAAAACAAACTAAAATTTCTATACATTTTCATGGTCTTCATAAATATAGTTTTTACCATGATTACTTAGAGGGTTTGCAGGATCCAATTAGTCTTATTAGCATCACCTATTGCTTCTTTCCAATCTTCTACTATCAATGCAGTATAAGTGACAGAAAGCAACAAATAAAACTGTGGACATTTTTCTTACGAATAGGTGTTTTTCATGCTTCATTAGAGCATTTAATATATACAGTATAAGCATACAACATTGGGATTTTTAAAACATTTCCTTGATAGTTTCTAAAGGTCACCTTCTAAAAACCAGAAGTTTGCTTTACTTTGATGAAAACTACTAGTCTTTTTCCTGTGCAGCCATTATATCTCAGCATCTGTCTATTCCAAGTGCCTCCTCTGAGACACTCCCAGGTAACGTCTAACACAACCCTTTCACGTGACATTTCCTCACTCAAACAAGAAATTGTACAATACATTCCAAAGGACTTAACAGCTTGCTGCTGCCAAGAAGCAAGGTTCCATTTTTGTTATGTTCTCCCACTACCATGCCTGGTCTCCAGTTAACCCGTCTCTTGTAACATGCTGATTTTTTAACTAAAGCATACTAAGCCCACTGAATGAGTTTAATCCATATAAGAGATGACACGCAGATATCAGGAAGAAATTCTTTACTGTGAGGGTGATAGAGGTACTGACACAGGTTGTCCAGAGAAGCTGTGGATGCCCAATCCCTGGAAGTGTTCAAGGACACTTCCACATTGGATGGGGCTCTGAACAACCTGGTCTAGTGGAAGGTGTCCCTGTCCATGGAAGGGAAGCTGGAGCTAGATGATCTTTAAGGTCCCTTCCAACCCAAACCAGTTGGATCAGAAGTCCCAGACCGAGAAGTGATATTAAAAATGCAGGAAATACAACGTATCTCATCTTTCATCTTCTCATTTACCTGGCTTTAACAGGTACTATTGTCATTATTGGTTGTAGATTTTAAAAATACTGCACTGAAGTCCCTGATGTCAGAAGTATTTCCCCCAGAAACTTTTACACCTTGTACTGATAGCACTTGGATCACTGAAAAGTAATGTGTATCTATACGTGCAGCACATAAATCTGTGTAATAGACTGCACAAGTCTAATCTTGTTCCAAAATTGGTTCAGAAATTAATAAAAGAGGTAATATAATTTTTTAAAAAAATCTCTTCTAAAGGTTTGGCTGTGTTTATGCAATGAAAATTTTGCATTTATTTTTGCATAAATAGAGAGTGCTTTCAATTGCACAAGTTGCTTTACACGTAAGTCCCCTAGCATCTATGGTCAGAAACAGAAACAAGGAGAAAAATTATTCCTATTAGCATATTTTGCACCTGGAGTTTCAACATTTTTTGACTAAATATAACCAATATTCTAGAGAATCTCACATTTCACATGTGCATATGCTTTTCAATGAAGTGATGGTGTTTGGAGGACAGATGTGGAAACACAGCCAACCTTAAATAGTCTCTGAAGAGATGAGACAGGATCATGAACTATAAAGTTATGATTTAAGCAGCAGTATTTCACTATATGGAGTATCATTACACCAAGTAAACAATGACATTACAAACTTAATGATATTCTTGAGACATCCACATTAGCACTATTGGTCTTTTATTTATTTCAAATTACTGTTCTTATTTACCTCAGCAGGGCTCTATATAATTACTCCCCAGACTGCTCAGATTCCTATGGGGATGATTTATATTGTCATTCCAATATAATGTTTCCCATAATTGTATTGTGTTTAAAAAACATTAGAACCCAAGGGGCCAGACGAGAAATTATGATATTAACAGCATGATCATATAAATCGATTTACTCCCTTGGAGGGAAAAAAATGAAAAAAAGAAGTTAATAAGATTACAGAAGTACAAAGGCAATGCAAACCTACCACTTGAAGTGTGTTTAATCAATAACTGTAAAGGCATCACAGATAACTTCTGGAAATGAAAACATAAGCAGGAAGCTGTTTCCACATTTGTAGTATTATGTTATTGACATCAGTAAACAGATTACAAAAAGTAGGGAAAACATCATTTAACGGAAAAGATTCAATCCCAGAAAGTAGTCAGCAACCCCAGTGCTGTAAATGTACAATATTTTTAGGAGCTCTCAGATTCTTGTAAGATCAGCCTGACATTAGAGACAGAAATGGTTTCATAACTGCATAATTTAAAAAATTATGAGTATACTGAGGGTATCAAGAGGTAACTCGTGATTTCAAAAACACTGACCATTAAGATTAAAATCTAATGATAAGCCTTACATGGGTAAAAAAATAGGGGACTTTGGCCTCTCTTTTCCATTACTCACTAAAATATTTCATTTTAAAAAATCTCACAGGTCAATTTTTAATATACTTAATGCAATGAGCAAGCATAGGATAACTTAATATGTTCAGAAGATGGATTACTTGCAGCTCAGTCTGATCGGAGCCTCTAGATGCAGTATTGTTTATTATATTTACTGATCTAATTTTGCTGTACTGTAGCTATATTTTAAGATGCAGCTGCCAATCCCTTTATAGCAAATTGAGTGTAATAAAAAACTACAAGACTGAAACAAGACAACAAATATTAAAAAACACTTTTCTGATATACTCCGTGATTGAAAATGTAGCAGCTCACTAAACCCAGGATATTCTTCACACAAAAGAAGAGGTTATTATGCAAGAAACATACCATAAATCCTACTGTAGATATAGATGTACCTTTAAGACAGAGGAAAGTTCTACTGCTTTAGTGAGTTCATCCAAAGTCTCTTTATGGTGATTCCATTTTTGCGAGGCTACAGCTAAATGATCGGAATCACAAATATTTTTGCAGGTTTAATCTTGCTTAAGTTTGCTTTACCCTAACAAAAACTACGTTTTAATCTTTTTCCTGTGCAGCCATTATGTAAGTATCTGTCTGCTTCAAACACCTCCTCTAAGATACTTCCAGGTAGTGTCTGTCTTAGGATAGACTCCTAGTTTCTGTGAAGAACTCTGCTTTACAGGATTAAATGGAAATATGCTGCTTCACAGCAGCTGAAGATCTAACCCTTCACTTATTAACCAGAACAATGAAACTTGCTGCTGGTGCAGGAACTATATCACATTAAAAAGCCTTAATTAAAAAGGAGATGACTCATAAATCTGACAAATTAATTTTAAATGCTGTAAACTTATCATAGCACTAAGCCACAAAAAAAAAAAAATATTTATTTCAGGCTTGTAAAAAAACCCCAGAAACATTAAACAACAAATTAGCATTGAACAGCACTAGAAGTGACCACTGAAGGGGTAATCCTGCACCTAATGCAAGAGATAAATGGAGGCAACACTAGAGCAGCATCAGGCAGAAGGGAGCAAATTCATGACTTGTCCACTGGGTGTCAGTTGGTATCAGCCAGTACTGCGGGAAACTGGAGTTTCTTCCTTCTGCACAACTGCCACTCTGAAGTCAGGTTAAATATCTGGCTTGAATAAGGGTGTCCTTCTGAACAGCACTGAGATCTGTGCCTATTTCAGATGGGCATTGTCCCATCTTGAGAAAAATGAAACCACAGCACATGACTAATAATGGTCATCCAAAGAGAATCATGCACACATTGATCGGTTGACTACATTACATTTGTTAGGAAGAAACCAGGTAAATCAGATGAATTGAATAGATATGATGTTTATCCCACTCTTATCATATCAGGATTTCAATTTTTTCCCAAACCAGTTTTAAAAGTCAAATCCATTTAAAAGCATAGCCCCATTCCTTGGAAAACAGAGTTGCTCAGTGTTATTCATGCGTTTTTCTGATTTCTGGCTTCTGGTTTTCATTTAAAAAAGTAAAGAGCACATTTTAGTATGAAGACACATAACAGATAATTTAAATGTCTGGATAATTAAAAGGGCACAGATTATATTTAATAGTTTTAGATTGCTACAGTGGATTACATTTGGTCATTCATAAACACCTCAGAATTATTCTCTATTTTATTTTTAAAATATTTCTCTAAAAGTATTTCTCTACAATCAGGATGCCAAGAGGTTAGAAGGATATAAAGAAATACCATTTTTTCCATCTTTTTTTGTAACTTATTTTGTCCTTCATTACAGGAGTGTTATATGGTTAAGCATCAGGCTGCCATGGATTTCCCAAGTGCAGCTGCACACTCCTACAACAAAGAGCTGCCACATTAAAAAAACAACAAAACAAGTCATACTAGAGAAATGATTGCTATTCATTCATTGCTCACATATTCATTAGTTTTAAGTCATGAATGCATTGGGTCTCTTGCCCTTGTACATATTTAAGCTCTCTCAATGTGCTGTATCCGAAGTGCATCAGAGCTGCTCCAGAGACTATGACACAACTAGGTGTGTCAGTGGTTTTCAAAACTAACCAGCTTGTGTAAGTTATCTGGATAACGCAAGAGGTTCTGCACTTTCTCATTAAATATATGACTGGTGCATTTGTCTCTAGCCTGGATAGTTAAAATTAGAGTTTGGCATGTCAGAAATGTAATTCAGCATCCCATATGCACAAAAGAGAAGTTTGGGATACATTGAAGGTATCTAATGTCTACTTGATGCCAAAAGAGGTAGTCCCACTGCCTTTCCCAGACTGAGCAGTCAAGCCTCTCATTTGACCCAAAGCTGTCACTTAGCTGATGCCATGCTAAAGAAGTTCATGGACCCAACTTGCCAAAAAGTTGGAACCATTTCTCTGCAGGACCAGATGTCAACACAAGAGAGACAACTGTAGCACATAGATCAGAGAAGGGAGCAGAGGTGGAAAAACAGAACTGTCTGGGTTTGCAGCATCTGCTTCAGTTTAGCCATGCCACCCTGCAAACAACAGAGGTGTTGACAGGAAAGATCAAATGCAGATTAGGAATTCCAAAATCCTATTACCTCTGCAGAGTTTAAGTTCCTGAACTAGTTTTCATCCACAGAGAAAGCAGAGGCTAAAGCATTCTCCCAGGAACTGGTACTTACAAATGCTATTACCAAGAACAGAGCAAGACTTTTTTTTTAATCACAGTGAGATATATTTATTAGTGAAAGCGGGCTGGTAGTATGTGGGAGACCAATATGGAAACCCCTTTTAAACATGGAGAGGTTCAGACCACATCTTCCATTTTCTAAAATAGTACCCTCTCCATCAGGCCCTATTGAGAGCACAATAGCAGATCAGCATCTACAGCTCACAATTTGCAGTGAATTGCAGGCCCTAATCACAAGTACAAGAAAAATTTCATTTTCTTCAGCTGGCCAGAGCAGTAACCATAACACTCAACAAGCCAGTTTGAAACTATTAGCCCATCTAGGTTCAGAATCATAGCATTGAAATGACAAAATACAAATCCTTTTAAATTCATGCCGTAGTATACGTGAAAGTCTAACTCATAAAAAAATGCCATTGTACAAAAAATAACCTTCATCATAGCTGTAATTTTGCTGTCAATAGGTGCTAGAATTACTCACAAAAGAGGTAGTTCAAATAGTGTTAATAAAAAGTGAACAGTTTCCTATAACACCTACCTTTAAAGATTAAAATCCTTTTGCCTTTACCAAAGACAGGATCTGTAGAAGAGTCACCTTTCCCCAAATTACAATGTAGATCTTGGGAGCACAGAAACAGGTTACTGTAAAACATGGAAGCAATTTGCCTTGGAGCAAAAAAGGTAGCCAGTAATGACAGTCCATTTTATGGCCCTGTGACTGAAAAGGTCATTAAGCTAAAAAAAAAAAGTTATAGTACAATTAACAGAGGCTCTGAGACCTGGATTATACTTCAGGATACTAAAAAAAAAGCTATTGTTAGGTTCTTTGAATTATCCTTTCTGTACTCCATTCATATTGTTCCCACGGAGAACAAAGGGGAAAAAGCAAGTCAACATTCTATGTTTTCTGCTATATTCTGTGGTCAATGCTCGCAGTACCTAAGTAAAGATGTGGCTTGAACTCTCATTTCTAAGCAAAGAGAAGCAACATTAGACATATATTTTACTCCAAGAACAGAAGTTTGGCTGGGGGGGAATCAGTTACTTTATATAAACAAGGAGAAAATTTTGATTGTTCCAGTTCTGAATTATGGACAGTTGATGAATCTATAAGTATATTTTTAATAGAAATTATCTGGTGAGATTTCAGGTAAATACAGAAAAATAATATGGGCACTGAAGCCCATGTGACAAGGGCAGTGGCAGAAGTGCTGTTTTCACCATCCATTATTCCTCTTGAACCAGTGTAAACACACAACAAATTCGCGAAACCAACACTGGAGGAGATGGGATGAGCATAAGTCTGCAACTGATGATTAGCAAAGTCATTTTGGAAGGAGAGCGCACTGCAACTAAAGCTCCTATGTATTTTATATCACATAATTTGATATAAGCAAAGAACCCTAGGTGCAGAGACAAAGAATTTGAGCATCATCTGTCTGGAGAAGGTCTCTTAACTTTGGAGCTTTTCCTACATTCGCACCTATGTGATTACTCAGGGACTTTGAATTTTTGTCCAGAGGATTGCAGTTTTGATGAACAAAACAGAGCCACATGCAGTGGCCTGCAAGCAACTGCACTTGTTTTTGGAGATGGGAGATAAATTTTTAACATCTTTCATGCCTCAGTTTGGAGGGAGATACGGAATGGGTCTCTACTGCTAAACGCACAGTACCTGTGCTTCAAAATACAGTCATGCTCAGCTTCTTGTGCATTAAGTACTGTATTACAGAACCTTTTGGAATCAGACTGTCTTGACAACAGAGGCAGATGAGACCTCAGTTTCTGGCTTCTGTTTAGGCTAAGGCTGAAGTCATTCAAGGAACTACAATACCTGCATGGGTCTGACCACCTCTGCAGGCATGCAACAGTTCCAGGTGCAGGAATCCTCTTTCAGAAACACAAATGTGCTTAAGTGTCTAAACTCTTCCTGAGACTTAGTTCCAGCCCCTAATTCCTCTCTCTGATCTAGCAGCCTGTGCTACAAAGATATACAGTTATTAACACAGTTATCACAAAAACAAGCATATTTTTATTAAACCAAGAGTTATTACATAAGTTGTTTTTTTAAATTAAAAAATCATTCCAAAAATTATAGAATGCTTTTATTTACAAATTCAAGTATTTAGAGTCCTACAGTTGATCCTACAATTCAGCTAAATTTTGAGCATCTCTGATTGGTTGTATGCAGTATTCTCTCTCTTCCCCTCCAAGAAGAATTAAGAAAATTGGTCCTTGGACACTGAGTCCAGAGAACACACAATCTACCAGAAAAAAATAAGATCATTCATATTTTACCTGAAAACCAGCCTAATAAGGTCTTTTGTTCCTCTCTATGGATCAGCATGTTCTCCTTTTAAATCTTAATAAATTGAATATTGCTTCTGTCATATAAAATGTACTAAAAAATTACAACTCATAGTGGGGAGAGTAGACAGGTAATTTAAAAAACTGAAAAATAGTACTTACATCATTTTGAGATATGTGGTTCTATACAATCCAATATTAAGCATTACATGCTTTTTCTTTAGAAAATATAAACACCTTCCACCTCTGCATGATGTGATTTGGTATGCTTCCTTGTCAGCATTCAAAATAGATTTACATCGCATGTTGCATTGATTTATAGAAGTCTGGTCTGAGTCTGGAGTGTGGTGAACATGATATTTAGCCTATTTTCAGTATGAATTATAAATGCAAGTGGAGGGAAAATGCTATCACAGCTCTCATCAAAAAATACAGAATAAAAGCTTAATTCATTCACTTTCTAAGTTGAAATAAACAAATAAATAAAATTACAGGAGAGTTTTTGGATTGCCATTAGCCACATAGACCTTGGAAATGCTGCCAGAGACCTTGGGTTCCCACACAGCTGCTCTGAACATACTTTCTTAATCAGAATTACAGGACATTGGAGGTGCTGTTGTAGATTCTAGGCTTCCTTGCCTTATAAAAAAGGAATTACATAAAAGGATAGGGAAAACATTTATACCTCATCCCATCTCAAGTAGCAAAAGCCTAGTGCTGAACTAATAAACCTTTTTCACCACCATTAATTATCACTGGATGCTCTTATTTTGCTGTCCTAAGTGGAATGGACATCTATTAATGAGGGAAAGCGTCAGGTTGCAAATTTGAGAGCCCATTGCAGAAAATTTTCAGCTGGCAGTTTTTTGTGGTTTTAAACAGTTAGTTTTAAACACCGTTAGTGCTCTCACTATCCCAGCCATTCCTGGAGTTGCATCAGAAAAAATCCCAAGCTGACTCAGGAGTTTTTCAGGTCAAAGCCAATGTCTCAAACTGCATGGTGAAATAATTGTTGTATGCTCCTGGAAAAAATTACACTGCTCCTTTCTCCACAGCATCACTTTCCTTTTCAAGACAGCACAGTAAACAGTGTATCACAAACCAGTATCTAATATAGGAGTTACGCACCTACATCCTCCTCCAAAACAAATATTCATGGCTTACTGGGCAGCAGAAACAGAAAAATCCTGCATAAAACCTGCCATGTTTAGCTAAGAGCAGCAAGCAATATGCACTTTCCATAAATTAGAACTTTAATCACAGTTGTCAATCACACATCTTTAAAACAAGAGGTAACGTTTTCCATGTCTTCCAGCAGGTCTCCTCAACCTCTTACCATCGCCTCAGTCTATAGCACTGAACTGCATCCATCTGTTTTCCAGCTCTGTCCTGGTAAAAAACACATGGCAGGTAAAATGGTGAACAGCACCATTAATATAATGCCTTCCGAAGAAAACATTAACCACCCACTTTCAGTACTGGCTACCTTCTCCAATGAAAAATGGAAAAATAGCTGTTTCAGCCACAAATACTGCAGTGGTTATTAGAGTCTGAAAAGAGTTCAGCACAATTAGCTCATGAAATTTGCAGAAAATGTACAAAACTATTGATTAGACAGCTAGGAAAGAAAATATACTGGTTGGCATTGCTTTCCAGTCAAAAAGTCATTAGGAAACATTAGGATAGCAATTGTCTCCTGCTATGCCTCTTTCCTTTCAGGTCAGTTTTTAGTATTGGAGAATTTTTTTTTTTCTTCTTGAAGCGTGTAAGATGGGTAAACCATAGATCAAATTTTTAACAGATAGAATTTCATAACATTATATTGTAAAAAGCTGTCATCTCTCCAACGCATTGGTATCTAATTAGATGTAGATGAGATCAGATTACTTCTAGATTAGATTCCAAAGCATTAAATACTCAAAATTCAGATCAAGGGTAATGATCCACTTCTCTATTTTTTATGAGAAACCCTATCCTTTCAGACTGCAACCATCTCAATGCACTACAGAGAAATATCAAACTTGGATTGGCCACGAGCTCATGAGTGCACTCATAGTCCTAAATACTTATTCTTCCTTACTTCCAGGTGCCGTCTGCAGGTAAATATTTAGTTATATACAACATTCTTTCTTCATTACACTTATCTACTATGATTGTCTCAAGGACATTGGATCACAAGATTGTCTCTCGTCAAATCAATCTTCACCTCAACATTTTGAGAACCCCTGCTTGGTCATTTTTGATCATCTGTATTGCAACCTAGATTAACAAGGCTCAAACAGAAAGATGCCTCTCAGAAATTTAAGTACTCAGAAAACTTCTTGAAGATGTAATGTCTTCCTAAGGAAGATTATCTCTAATAGACTTTCTCAGAAAGCATTTAATCTGAGAGGAAATTCTGCAATGATGCACAGCACTTTTCTCTTAGTACCCTGACTGCCCCTTTGTCCCTCCTGTCTCCTGCTTGTTCCATTAAAATTTTGAAGATGGCAGAATTCCATTCCTGAAGACCAGCCTATCCTTTAGTAGGTAAGGGAATCTAAATAAAACACCACAAAAAAATATGTGAGTTAGCCAAGCCATAATTCATTGTTGACAAGCATAAAGAAGCAAAATAATTTCAATTCCAACCTACTGTGTGGAATGTCTGCTTGTTTATAGCACACAGCAATTTTGAAAAAGATCTGTGTAAGTATAAAGATCAATGCACAAGTCTTATGGAGGCAATGCTGTGAAAAGGGTAGAAAGTCAATCACATGCTTCTACAGAAGATCAGTCTGTCCACCTGGGAACTAAAGTGCTATGCAGTTTTAATCCCTGGAGGTATAAATCAGAGGAGAAGATGCATTCTTTAAAGAGAGTTGTGTTCTTGTTCTGGCACACAAAAAGAAAAATAAGCATTCAGCCAACAGCAGCAGTAGCAACAAATATTCAGCATTCTAATATCTAATTCCTAAGTATTTATAATCTAAAACACTGGGTTTACCAACAAGCTGTTTTGGCACAGTCCCAGTTTTCATTACTGACATCCAATTTCAGATGAACCATCAGAAAACCAAATAATATATTTCTTCTGGCATTATGTCTTTGTCATTATCAAAAAATAATTGTTGTCCTTCACCATGTATAAACTAATTTTCTAAATGTTTAAATGTTGGACAGGAATTATCCCAAATTCTCCATGCTAATTCCTTTTTTATTTTTTCTCCTTAGAAAACACCAGTTTAATTTCTATCTTTGCAATCTTCTGATTTGGAGCAGCTCCCAGGTAGCATGTAAAGTGGTTAAAGCAAATGACCTGAGGGCCTGGGGGCACCACTGCAGAAACACTCATCGTGCAATGCTTGCATGATTCTTCCGAAGGACCATTCTCATGACTGTTTTGCCAGTACGTTTAGATGAACCACAGTGGAATTACTTGGTCTACAAGTACACATAAATTGCTATCTTGCTAAGAGACGTGGTTATCGTGATTCCCGAGTCATTCTCACACCAGTCCATATTTTCCCTAGTGCATGTCATTAGTTTCACTGAAGTCCCGCACAGACCCATGGTGTGAACAGTGTCCTTGAGGACTGAAGGGCAGCCCAAGTCGTAGGCTTCTACCTTTCACAACATACCTCCTATAAAGCACCCAGTGTTATGGTTAGAGATGTGTAATTCTACTTATACACACAAGTAACATACAGTGCTAGTACATGAGCTGTCACACTCTCACATGCATACATTGTTAATCTACAAGAATTTCAGGACTGGAAAGCTGTAAGAAATCAGCCACAATTTTGTAATAGATATTAAATCAAATAATTGTATCCACAAAAGCATAATTCTACAAAACGACAAAGTAAAGAAGAAATTTCCCCCCTCTAACCTACAGTAGCCTAAGCAACAAGGAAAGCACCAGTGTCTGTGAGGCATTGGACAGAAAAGCCAATGGCAATGGGGGTTTACAATTTATAAATTATTATAAAAGCAGATTACTACCAGATGTCTGTACATTTCATATGAAGCTATCCTTGCAGTAGAAAAATGACTGAGATAATGAAAAAAAAAAGGCTATAAGTGAAAGAAACAAATGGGAGGCTTCACCAAAAATATGAAAACAGAACCAAAATGGAAAAAAAAATGATGGAAACTTAGCTATTTACATTCAGAACTGTATCTTATACGAAAGCGGGTAGAGAGGAATTAGAATTGAACACAGGAGAAGAAAGATGCAACAGACAATTCACACCACAATAATGTACAAACTGAGGCGTTTCAGAAATGTGACCAATTTGAAGCTACATTGCACTGCATAAGGCATTCTGGTCACAAATACTACTTCCTGTCCAATTCCAAGCCCTACTTAACACTGATGCAAAACCTGGCCAGAGAACAGTTTGCCAAAATTCTTTTTGATTTAGTGGAACAACAACTTTTCCTTTTGTCTCATTCTCAGAAACAGCTGAGACTTTAAAGAACAGACCACAGGTCTTTCTGTGGACCACAGAAAGAGAAAATCCTGTGTGAATCAGGCAACCAGTATGAAAATTTTTAGCACAGCATCGTTGGGCAAAATTACACCAAAGTTTGGAACTTAACCTTGAAAGTGTCACTTAGTTATATCCAGTGGCACACTGCTTAATTTGGCGCATCATATCTTTCCATCAATGTTAATTACAGTATTCCAAAATTATGATTTGTTCAAGCAGATGCCACTTACTACCAAAAAAGGCCACATAAAGGTTTTTTTCTTTCTCTCTCACATGATCTCTCCCTCCTCTCTTTATGTGACATGAGAGGGGTAACACTCAGGCCTAGCTAAAATCTAAACAAGGTAATTTTACACCCGCTATCCCTGTTGTTTTAAGAAACCTATTCTCCCAAGAGAAAAAAGCACTCTATCATTTCAGCATACTCACAATTCCTGCTGCAATTAGCTGATCATTATCATTGTTGTTTTCAGCAGTGGGGTTATGTTTATAGGTCTGCTTTCATTGAATCATTTTCTTCTCATAGATCATTTAATCTCTTGCCAAGATGCAAAATCACACTTGAGCTGTACAACAGAAAAGTAGATGCATGCTTTGCAGTCAGCAAACCAGACATTTAGAGCTCTGTATGCTCTTCCATGAGTAGTCAACACATAACATAATTTCATAATTTAAAAAATGTTAGTTTTCTCCTTTTATACTTCCTGCTTTTAAATGCACAAAGTTTCATATTTTTAGTCCTTCAAAATTATTTAAAATAAAGTCAAACCCACAGATATCATTGTGTATAAGCAAAAGTATCCCAGAAAAACATTTTAAGCAGCATATAGTGTCTCTTTAAACATATGTATTTATGGGACAAGTAAGAAATTATCAAAATACTGGGTAGGCTGCATGTCTCCTTGCAGATACTGACTGGTATATATATATATATGGTTATTTCTCATATCTCTTTCCAGGCAGAATTTAGAGGTATCTCTCACTGAACAATTTTAATTATTCCAGAACAAGAACCAGCAACACTTTAATGAATTGTATAGTAACCTGCAAAAAGACACCATGCTAAGAACGAAATAGAAATTGTGCTCTCAAAAAACCTGTGGCCTTGTACTGAACATAGAAGAACGTTTAGATAATAAGCTTTACAGAAGGAATGCAAATAGTAAAGCTACCAAAAAAGGCTCAAAGCACTTCTGTGAATCAGAAAAATGGTAACTTTATTGATTGTATTATTTTCATGTTGTCATTTCTTAATCAGAAAAGAGTAAGCTATAAAGGCTGCTATCCTTGTTGACAGATACATCAAAGAGAAATTATTTTTTACTCTAGAAGAGTCAAGTTTAGAATTTGCATTAGACAATTATCAGAATTAGAAGGTCTTTATTAAAATAAGAACAATAATACTTAGCCTTGATAAAAATTAAATCCCAGGAAGTGTCTTAAAATGATCATATACAGTGGAACCTCACTATTCTGACCATTTTGGACTAGTATAATCTGTGTTTTTCTAATTTTTTTAAAATAGAATGTAACAATTTTGACATAAGGTAAAACAAGCCATAGCTTTAATATATATGTACTAAGTACATACAAGCGTGGGGCCAGATTAGCAGCAGAGGCAGCACCAAGCTAATGCTCAGAGAAGATTCAAAATGTAGTTTCCATGATGCATTCTAAAAACTATCAGAAAGAAAACAAAGGGAATTTCTCTCTTGCAGTTATGTAGCATGAATAGGTGTTAGGAAGAAAAAAGAAGTAACATAGTTAAAAGTTAAACATGGCCCGAATCAATGTATTTAACCTTTCTCTGCACTGACCATCTCAGAGTCCACAGCATTATTCATGAATGTTGCCTCATTGACAATTCTGCTACAGACTCAGGAACCTGATTCTGTTCTCATTTGGAGATAAAAGCCGTTTTTTGTTAAATCATGTAGAACTTTCCTGAAGTCAATAGATTTAAAACAGTGTAAAACTGGGATGAGGGAGAGAAGTCTTACATCTTTCAGCTGCATAGGAAAACCATTTCCATGATATATTCTATAAATTTGTAGGAAGCTTACATAAAATTTTCCATTTAGGCAATTTCCTGTAGCATAGCTAATTACTACCATCTAACTAAGGGGAAACATGTAATTGCAATATGACTCACTAAAACATTAAAGTACTCAACAGAAGATATAGTTTGCATAAACAATCTCAGCAGCAAATTAATCTTTGAACAATACTGTTCACTATGTATTTCAATATTTTTCAGAGATGTTTAAAAACAACAAAACTGCTCTATGGGTAAGGTTCAAGATCAGGAGAATGTGTGATGACCTTCTCACAGTGTTGCTGTAAAGTTGCCATAGTAGGCATAAGATCATAAGCACAAAGTTTTCTACAGTAATGTCTCCTGAATACTTCAATGTCTGTTTCTGAGTAGGCTGAGACGTTTAATTTTGATAGAGCTCAGAAGTTCCCACCTTTTGGGGACCCTGAGATGAACATTTGTTCTATGCTGTTCATAGAACGACTTGGTGAATGTTTTTGACCAAAATTGCCAAGTCAACACAAGGTAGAAGATAGATTACTAATGGGTTAGGCACACTCATAGGATGTGGGACACCTACTTAGTCTTCTTCTCCATATCATGAAGAGAATGTCAGTGCATAGGTCCAGGATTAAGTTCTTCTCTGTGTAGTTTAAAAGTGTAGGAGGGCATTACTCTAAAGCCTGTTAGTGGGTACTTGTTTTTTCTCAAAGGTTAAGTCACCTCTCGCTGTTGAAATTCCCTCAGATCAGCACTCAGACCTTTTTAGATTCAGTTGTGACACTCTCAGCTATATTGACAGTATCTGGTCTTTGATAAAAGATGTCACCTTTCCCTGCAATTTTTGCCTACCTTACATGCCTAGTTTTCCTGGCTGGAACAGTACTACTATTGTGGTGGGGTATGTGGGGACCAGAGGAGCACAAGACTGCAGAGCCTCCTAGGTGGAAAAGCACTTGAAAAGTTTGGTGAAAGTCAGATAGATACAGTCAGAATATTAATGAAGTTCACAGGCAAAAATTCCCCTCAATACTGGAAGGGAATATATTGTCCTTTAGAGTTGTTGGATTCATTTTGATGCAGTGCACAGGCTTTGCGAATTAAAACCGTTAACACGGCTCTGTCACAATATGAAATTCAGTAGTTGCTTATAGTCTGTCAGTGCTGGTACTGAGGCCTGCTTACTGTCGACTACCATTAAAAATCTTTTGTTCTCTTTATCAAAGGCATGGACAGTGAAGGGGAAAAATGAAAGCACTAGCAACTGAAAGTATTAAGCATTAATTATGTACTTTCTTTTCAGTTACCTTTCAGAGGGCAGTGGTTGTCCTATTCAATGGGTAAAAAGGAGAAGTTACAGGGATTGCAGCTGCTGCTATTGCTATTGAACTCTAATTTTGTTTTGTGACGATAAACCAAAACAAGCACGTACAAAACAGGATAGAAAAGCTAAGACAACCTGCAGCTTTTCATTCTGGTATTGACTGGTTTTCAGTGCTTGAGCACTTGGTCTTAAGAACTTTTCTTTAATTCTAGATTGATCTTCTGATAATAGTTTCTGTCTGCAGCCTCTTCCAATATTTGAAGACAAATGCTGCTTCCTAACTCTACTTTCTGAACTTCCCAGGTGTGTATGGATCCTCATCTTCTGGATGAAGAACAGAAGCATCCAACTTTGCCTTATGCTTTATACTGAAGCTCTAACCATAAGGCATCACCCCTGCGCTCTCCTTCCTTAAATCAGCGTCCAGAAGGCCACAAGTAACTCAGACAAAGCCAGATAAAATAAACTCAGAAAGAGTTTCAGTTGGTAGAAGAATGTCCTACAAGTCCTTGGGTTAAAGGGCAACCTGCCAGTGCAAGTGGCCAAACAGACAAATAACTTTTGTCTTAAGCAGGGGAACTAAAATTATATTTGTGAACAACTTGGATCAGTATCCAAAAAGGCCCAGCAAAGGAAGGAACTTCTGAAACTGTTGTGTTGGACCAAGAAGGAGATTCAGCTTTACTTCACTACACCATCCTGGGAAGCTGAGCTGGGACAACTGGACTGTATCTTTTCCAGCATAGTAGATACTTCTTTTGTAGTAGAACTGGTAGAGCAAAACAGAAGAGGTTCTTGAGGCACTACTGTAAAATAATGTTGCCAGAGTCTTCTGGTTTTTTGGGTTCAATGACATGCCAGATACGTGTCATTGGACACTTAAATTTACAGTTGTGGCTAAGAAGGCTAGAATACTCTGCTATCCAACTTGGATGGTCATGAATTTTGATGGATTTCCTAATGTGATTAAACACTGAAGACCTCTAGCAGAAAAATATCAGATTTGTATTTTTTTTCTGAATATCCCTGTCCTTTGAATAGAAGTATATAAAGGACACTGGGAAATGACCAGGGACAAGCTCCTAAGATTACTGGTTAAGTGCCTAATAAAATTCAGAAAACAATATGAAGTGTTGTATTCTATTCTCCTTGCTTACAAAAATGGGATTCAGTCAATGGTTTCCTGGGAAAGAATGACAAAACTGAACCTCAAACACATGTATTGTAATATGAAGATGTTTCCTTTATTATAGGATCTTCCCTTCTCCCTAGCTCATAGGTAGTTTACATTACTCACATTACCCTTTCCACCTCAGCATTTCCCAAGGTGACCTGCATGCTGTGAGCATAAAATAGTAACAACTCCAAGTGGTAATGCTCAACATCCATTTGTACTGGCCAAGTGACTACAGATTATGCAGGGCAGTGAAGAATAGACAACATTTTGTATTATACATAATTATGCCCTTCCCAAATTATCTAGAGTAAAAAGAAACACAACACTTAATAGACAGAGATCTCTTTCGGCTATAGCCTCTCTGTCCAAATCTGGTCTTCCCACAGACACTAAAACTACAATGCCCAGTTCACACCTGTTACTTTTTTTCAGTGCAACTCCAGTAATTCCTCACATAAAAGTGGACACTGATGCTGCAAAGGGAATAGAGCCCATTATTTTATAAGATGCAACAGGTTGTTTCAGCTGCTTTGTGTTGCTGGGATTACACATCACCAGGGAACTCTACTTAATTCATAGCTGATATCTGTTTCATCTTCCCAAAGTGGGAGTTTCCATGGATGTAACATCCTTCATCTGGCAAAATCCCCAGGAACTCCATAGGCATCTCCATGGTTGCTCTGAGCAAACGGTACTCAATGAAACTATTTGAGGAAGAACAATTTTGGTCTGGACATTTGCCACCTAATTGCCACTGAAGTCAGAAAATACATCAAAAAGGAAGCAGCTTTGGTATGTAAGGACAGCTTTTCCTCACAACATTTGTCAGGAAGCGGGAAGTGATACCAAAAATGGAATTTCCATTAAATTGTGACATTTGCATCCAGCCTGAGGTTGCTCAGGATGTTAGATATGCATGACCTTTGCAGATCCTTCAACCTGCCAGATTAGAAGTAATTGGCATGGAGAAATAATAAAAATATAAAACTGAATCAGCTCTTTTCATTTGTTTGTTGTTTAAAATTCAAAAGGCATTCCTAGGCTTACAGTGATTGAACTGTTTAGTTATTTCTACACAAAAAGACATAGATGGAAAAACATTGTAAAGTGATAACCTGCAGCTAAGTTGACCTTAATATACCCATTTTCCCTTTTTTTAGCAGCTCACATACTGTGACTAACTCAACGTCCTATTCTAATATAAATACACTTTATCATTTTTAGGCAATAATGTATAATGCAGTTTTGGATAAAAATCCCATAATACTAAAATAGCTTTTTATTTAAAGTAGATTTGAAAAACTAGAAGCAATCTCAGCCTACCTTGATTTTTTTTTTTTTTTCAGATTTGACTAACAGTACTTTATACAATTTCCAGGACTTTCAATATATAACTCATTCACATTCATATATAAAGCTGGATATTTCAACCTTTTAAAAATCTTTATGAAATAATTTCTGGCAAGATATCAATAAAATGTAAGCCTGAAACTACACTCCCAAGTGAGATTTTAGAATGCTAAAATATTCTCTATAACACTGAACATTTCAATATATTTTTAACAGTCTCTGGATTTCAAAACAGCAGAAAAAGGGGCAAAGGTTCAAGCTTCAGATTGGAAGAATGATTTTCTTTATAAAATCAAAATATTTTTCATTGTTAAAACTTTTCCCAAAATCACATCAAATGTGATTGGAGGTCTTCCAGGACTTGAAGCCTTTGCAAAATGTTTTTAATAGATGAACAGGTGCATCGAGAAAGTACTGCAAAGTTTGGTTTAAGTCTGTTCACATGATGAAACCTCCTGCTTATCCCGGTTTTCTTCTAAAGAGTGAATGATGCTAATATCCCACACGAGAGCTGACAATGCATAAAACAATTTGGGCTACACTGCAATTGCTCTGCTCCTGTTTCTCATGCCTGTCCCAGTGATATTCTTCATAACACCTTTTTTGTTGGACCCATTTTCTTTCTCTCTTTCACTCTAACAATGTTCTTTTTTTATAGTCCTCACGCCATAGGCTGCCTTAAGAAACTGTAAATGTCAGCCAAGGGCAGTGATCCAGAATACTACTCATACTTCCCCTGAGCAGCTCTGAAACCAGAGTTTTATGGGGTGACCCTAGAAACCTTACTCCCTGCTGCTGATGCAGGTCCCAGGGAAGCTGACACTGGGCAGTCCACTCAACCTGTCTCCAGTCCCCAAGGCAGCAGGACTCTCCCTGCAGCTGCCTCTGCACTCCTCAGGGAGCAAGAAGCGGGGCAGGCAAATCCAAATTAAGCTCTTTGGCTTCATAGTGCCAGAAACACACACACAACTGAGCGCTGTCTCCACAGGGCTACAAGTAATCTGAGCAAAGGAACATTCTAAGTCCTTTTTGTGAAGCTGGATACTGCACACTAAGAGGGAATATTTTATGACTCAAATACAAGTTCATAATACAAGATGGAAAAGAACATATACGACAAGCAACCTAGAACATTGTTAACAGGACACAGCAGATTCAGCTCCTCTACAAGGCTTTTCATGTACCTTTCCTCAACTGACATTTTCATATACCATTTAGGCAGTAAATCAGGAGCAGTAATTAGGCAGTAATTCCCAGGAGCCACAGGGAGATAGATCCAGCTTCAGTCACTGGGCAAGTTTCCAAGAGCCTCCATGGTCTAGAGGTACCTAGATCTAGACATAACTGGTGGAAATTTCTGAAGCCAGTGGCAAAATTCCCATTGTATCCACAAGGGAAAAATATTATCTGAAGGAAGCAATGTGCTCAGATGAGTAGAAGTTTTCACTAACTCAGATGTAAGGAAGAAAAAAATTAGTTCTCACCACCACATAAATCTACAGAAAGCTTGATGCAATCTTGCACTCCCCATTTAAGTAACTGATAGCAGCAGTCATGTCTGTTTTAGCTTTGCATGTTGGTTGGTGGCTATGATCTTATACACAATAGCAATGTATACAAAAAAGTTTCAAATTATTGTTGGTATTTGTTGAGAATTCATAGAACAAGACAGAAAATCCATTGACTTACCAGCAAATAGGCTAAAGTACCCTCACCATCTGTGGGTACCAGTGTGTCTCTTCATTTGCATGGTGAAATTAAGATCAGGAGGATATTAATTTGAAAAAAAAATTGAAATCAGTTTCATTGTAAAAAGAAAACAGGTAGAAATTGGAAGAGGAGCTATTTTCAGTACAGGAGCAGATGAAACCATTCCTTTTAATTGTAAATTTAGGAAGCTTGATAAGACATTTATGTGATTCTGAACCTTGAAATATAAGAAAATTTTTCCTATAACATATTCAGTCTGCAATTTCCCATCATTTCAGTGTCAGACATAACACTTAACTCTTGGAGTTTGTCTGATGTTTACCAAACAATCTTTCAGACAAATGTAAAATTGCCCCCATTGGATAGAAACATTTTTTTAATCAAAAGGAAATACGATCACTTTTCCTAAAAAAGTGCATTAAAATTAAATGTTACATCCATAAGACCCGACACTTCTGGATTATTTAATCTGTTTTTGCTACTGCATCTGTAAAAGCATTTTGGAGGAGCAATAACTTCTTAAAAAATGTTTTATGTGCTTAAATGTGTGTGAATTCAATATAGTTGTCATGTGTGCATTTGGGCATGTCCATACACATGCATCTGTCTTGTGTGTAATATAAAAAACTTATGGCAAAAGAATATTTGAGTTGCTATTTCAGAAATCAGAAAATGCTAGAAGGGAAGCTGTCAGTGCACCAGCATTGGCTCCCTTATCCAGAAGTAAGAGTACAATAGATACTTTTTCACTGTTTAAATGTTATTTCTGTATCTTCCAAAGCATCACAATGCTCTACACAGATTACTAGTAATTCTACTTAGGCATAAGCCAACTCCTGTCAGCCTATCAGAAAACACAGGCACACACACAAATGATACAATTGTATTTTTACTATTACCATTGATCCATTTCATAGTTTTACCTTCCATTCCATATTCATACTCTTATTTAAACTGGTGTCACTATTTTCTGTTTCACACACGGATAGCCATTTAAAATATAGGAATTGGGAGAGTACAATTATTCCTCCATCAAGTTTCCCTCTCACTTTTTACCTATCCTTTGATTGTCTCCCCACTTCACAGCTTGGAAGTGAAATTCATCTTTTACCATAGTAGCATTTATTAAAAAAATCACAGTTCTGAAGCAGCCAGCCAGAGTGATTGGCTTATAGTACTCTAATATATGAAGTGCTCTGTCCTCCAGGAATCTTACTTACCTTGCTCTCTTTCTCCTTCTTGCACTAAGGGAATTGCAACATCTTCCAGTTACCACTAAAACACAGATGTGTTGTACATCTTCCTGACTTGATCATTTGTTAGGTTTATTATGATACCTAAACCATCTGAATTTGAATTTGCTTTGTTCGAGTCAAAATACAATCACAACAAAAAACCCCAGCACCTCTCGCAAAGAGCTAACACTAAAAATAGACACAAGAAAAGGGAAGGTATGTACCACCTGGGAGTTACTTGCTTGAGCCACTACTTTACGTAGGGAGCTACCTAATCACATCAAACAAGCAAGAAGGGATAAAAATCCAATTTCTTCAGATTGCTGCTGTGCTTCTTTCTCTTCAGAGTTACAATGCTGTGCTAGAGGAATCCCTAAAAAGACTTTCCAACAAGTCATCTGATATCATGTTGCATTCAATGATGACACTGTGATCCACAATATCCTGGGAATCTTTCATCCTGGCAAACTGACCTTGGACACCAGAGTTACTGCACCTCTCAGTGGAGGATCAAACTGAAGACTACTTCGCTGAAAACCTGTCTTGTAATACATGTAGAATTTAATAATGTCAACAAACGCAAACAAACAAAATCACAGAATAACTAGGATTGGTAGAGGCCTCAGGAGGTCTATAGTCCAAACTTCTGCTCAAAGCAGGATCACCTGTGAGCTCAGACCAAGTTCTTTAAGGATTTAGTGTCAGTTCTTGACAAACTCCAAGGCTGAGACAGTACCTTTCTAAGCAGCCCGTTCTAGTGTCTGACTGTCCTCATGAAAAAAATGTACCTTATATCCAGTCAGAACCTCTCTTGTTTCAGTTTATGCTCTTTATCTTTCATCGTCCTGCCATGCACTGCTTTGTAGAGTCTGGCTCAGTCTCCTTGATACATTCCCCACAGATATTAGCAAGGCACTGTTAGATGCCCCCAAAGCAATCTCTCCTCCAGGCCAAAGAAGCCCCCTTCCTTTTATAAGATCCTTGTATTTGGAGGGCCTAACACTGGATGTGCTATCTAAATGTGGTCTAATAAGTGCTGAGAAGTTATAGGGAGAAGTTATATAATAAAGGTTGCAAATATTTTCACATATGCTCACTGATCTACAAAAGAAACTGTAAGCTGTGGAGGTTTAATTCCATTACCTGGAACTGAGTTTGCCCTGAACCCTGAGATTATAATCACATTGTGGCATATTATTGTCATAGGCTCTGACACTTGTCTCTTCTGCAGACAAATTTCTGATTTGCAAAGCTGTGTGAACTCCAACTTAAAAATAACTAGTGTGGCTCCTCAGAGAAACATAGATATTACACTACAACATCCAGCATCAGCTTGCCCCTGTGCTACTTACTGTCTTGGGTGAGCACTACAATCTGAGATAGATGTTGCTGCAAGTGTATCCTAGCCAGCTGAGTTAAGAGAATTTAATATTGATATATTCCATTTTCATGATAGGAAGCATTTGCAAATGAAGCAGTATTTTACCAGGACTGTTAAAAGGCAAATAAAGTTGAAGAAAAGTACTGTTAACTTCTGCATTTTAATAATATTGTCCTGGTTGGAAGTCTCTGCATAGAGAAGAAATGGTTTGGATTGCTAATGTGAGTCTGTCTAATAGAGGCTTCTAAAATAACCTTTTTGTAAGTGATACTACATTTTTGGGGGTGAAGGATAACATTGCAAAATGGGAGACCTAAAATTAAGTGTAGCATTTAATGAATAATGGATTTCTGGAAATTATTAGAGAGTATCTGTGGAATGCAGAAATTCTACGCCTTATATTTAGACAGAATAGAAAAAGAGGCCATATTGAGTTCTTCAAACAAGTTTTTGAATGACACTCCAGAAACATAAAAAAAAAGGGAATATCCATCTCCTTTGTTAGCATTTTCAACACAATATTATTTGCTATGGTTATCAGTGGTCTATAAAAAACACTCTGGGAAAAAAAAACCAAAAACTTTTAATTAATAGGAGAAAAGTAATTTAGTTATGACTATACCTATATAAGTAGCTAACTTGAGATTTTCTGTCACTCATCACTATAGCACTACATTTCAGTTTTTACCTGGACTTACCATTGCAGCGTATATGTAACCAGCATACTTGTTTGGTTAGATCTAAGTCAAGCAGCAACAAATATTTATCTCAAAAAAAAACCAAAAACAACAAAAACAAAAACAAAACTCCCAGGAAAAGTATATCAGCTTCAGTAGCCACCTGAGTACATGAATGATTATTTCACAGAAGAGTATTTTACACTATTTATAGAATAACCACTGTATGCTCCATTAATTTTTGGCAATTCAGTTGAAACTGTAGCCAGGTATCCTGGTATAATCATTTTATCCAGGGAAAGGAGAGGTGATATCAAGGGTTCTTAAAGCAAATAGGATTGAACAAGTCCTTTTCTAGTTACCTCTACCACTACCAATGTTGGAGTTCATGGTCACGCTCTAGAAAGGTGCTACCACGTTTTGTTTTCTACAGTGATGAGGATGAGGGTTCATTCAGTGTGGAGGTGTCACCAGGGTTAAGTCAGCCTATGCTCTGCATCAAAACTGCTTCCATAAGAAAAAAAAAGACAGGTCACTGTCATAGGAAACTCCCTGATGAAGGGAACAGAAGGCTCACTATGCCAACCAGACTCATTTCTTGGGGAAGTCTGATGCCTGGGGCCTGGGTTAAAGGTGTGATGAGAAAGCTTTCTACTCTGGCACAGTCCTCAGTTAATTATCCATTATTGATTTTTCAGGTAGGCACTGATGAAGTTCCAGCCTAAGTCTGTGGGAGATCAACAGAGACTTCACAGCCTTAAGATAACTGGTTAAGGAATAAGGACCACGGGCTTTCCAGCTGCAGGGAATAATCAGAGAAGTAAAAGGAAGAGCCAGCAGATCAATACCTAGCTCTGAGCCCAGAGTCACTGGAAGAATTCAGAAGTTTTGATCATGGATCAGTCATCATAACCCCAGGCCTGCTAGTGACAGATGGGGTACACCTGTCTCAAAGGAGGAAAAGGATCTTTGCACAAGAGTTAGCAGGACTCTGAGACAGCTTTAAACTAGATTTGAAGGGGGAAAGGGATAAAATCAGGCTGACAAGATATAAGCCTGGGGCAGCACATCAGTGTGTGGATAGAAGAGCTGGCAGTCTCTGCCTACAAGGTTAGTGGATATGAAGCCAACCTACTTCTGCACAGCCGCCCTGCTTACAACATTGCTGCATAACCACAGTCAGAAATCACTGCTCGACTGTAGGAGTAAAGGAGAGCAGTAGATAAGAACAGTGCAAAGACTGGTATTTCTGAGGATGGCAGGGAAAACATGGTTGAGCATACTTAGGAGTGCAGGATCTCTTCAGTGGTAAGAGTGAGAATCATAGTTATTGCACAAATCAGTGGGGTACCCATGCAATATGCAAGCTGCTCAGAGATTAGACAGGCAGGCCAAGGAGAGAGATCAAATGGCGAAATCATATTCCCTGACAATGATATGGAGGAGTAGAGTTGGTGTGACTCTCATTTACTGGACCAAAAGAGCACTGATCAGCTGCATCTCAGTAGCTGAAGGTATTTCGTCATCTATTTTTTTCCCCCAAAATGGTGTGTTGATGACTTTACCTCTGGGATATGCTACTGAGGTAAGAGCCATGAATTTCAGTGAAAACAGTAGGTCCTCAATACCTTTGAAAACTGTGTCCATGATAGTTGCTTTCATCTTAAAACATGAATCGTATATCAGGTATGGCTTGGGAGTATCTTTGAAGGATAATAAGTGGAAAAAAGTCAGCAGTGGTTGTTTGTTGGTTCTGTACTAGAAGAATTTGCAAATCCTTGCTCCTTCTGTGATGTTAGCACCAGAGCATGTGCTTTGTCTCTGCTGTTCCACCCAAGAATTATACCAAGAACAAGAGAAAATTGTGTCCTTTTCAAATCTGTTGTTGTTAAATAATTGATCACTTTACTGCCACCATGAGGACACCTTTAGAAACAATGCCTACATGGCAGAGAGTCTTGGGTTGTGGGAGACCTATGAAGCATGTTAATTAAAATGACTAATTTAAAAAATATATTTTGGCAGTTGAAGATAAATAAATGCATGAGAGATTTGTTTCCTGAGTTCCCATGGTCTGAAATTACAGATGACAGTCCTTCTGTAGAGGGTGAGAGAATTCATTTGGATTAAATTATCCTTTCATTTCCTTTTCTAAAACATCAGAAAACCTCCCTAACTGACATTTTTGCCTTTGTGTCAGGGATAGCATTAAGAATAATTTTCTATGATTGTCTCTTCGACAGGCAGAGAACTCATTTTAATCGATACATCATAAGCTGTTATTACAGCTATTTTCTATCTTAATTCAGCCTGCCCTTCATAATTATGTGGTTTTTTCCTGTGTTTTAAAAGCTGTGAATGGTGGCAGATTTCCACCACCTAGTGGAAAAAGTATGTACTGTCTCCTAAAAAGCTTTGCTCAGATTTCTCTTTAGTGTGTGTTTTAAACCTTCCCATCACCAACTCCCTTTTACCAGCACTTATTACCAAAGTATCTTTCTTTTTTTTTTCATGAACTAGTTAATGTGCTCAGGTGTATACAACTCTCTTTGAAGGTGTCAGACATTATATATTCCACAAAAAATATGTCTCAAAATATAGGAATTGTATCTCTATGTTTTCAATTTAATGTGAAAGTTTTCAACTTGTAATGTGAAAGGGAAACTGAAAAGCTTGAAAACTTGAGCAGGATCTGCCAATGAATGGCACTGCTTCCCTTCCTCTCCTGCACCAGGAGCCCTGATCCCCACTAAGGTGCAAACTCAAGTGCAAACTGTGCCAAAACCCACTGTACTTGTTCAAGAAGTGTTCTGTGTCAGGATGCTCTGCATTTTGAGTGCCAAGACCAAAATGTCAAATCAAGTCAGGGAAAATTTCTAGCGAGGAGAAGGTTAAAGAAATGCAAAGGCAACTGGTGCCATTATCACCTCTTCCTATTGCTGCCAGGAAAGTCTCTACCCCTTGCACACCTATGGAGCATCCTCTCCCTTCTCACCTATTCGACACTGAGCAAGATGCTTCCTTTGGCCTTAGAAGAAATTAGTTTTCAATCCATCTTTGATCAACAGTACAAGTAATAGAGTTAAGAATCTTTCCCCCTTTCACATCATACAGGTAGAATAATGACTCAGAAAAATCATGTTCCATTTGAATCAAGCAGGATTTTTCCTATTGTTTTTCATGGGGGGGAAAACAAACAACCAAAAAAACAACAAAAACCCCAAATACAAACAAACAAACAAATAACCAACTAAAAAACCTCACCACAAAACCAAACCAAAAAAAGATACCATTATCTGGTTCTTATCACCAGATCCTTGCAGTATTTAGCTTGCCCTCATAATGACTCTGAATGACAAAAAGGTTACTACCACATAGTTTTTTCCAGCATCTTATTTCCAGCTCACTGTCACTTCATTCATCTGTGCTCAAAACTGAGATCTTCAAAACTCCAGCTAATTTGCCATGTAACTTTGGAAGCATGCAAACACACCTATGCAACAAAATATTTTCCTGAGCATTTAAATACCCTCTCCTGGCAATACTGATCATTTAGCATCTAGTTCACAACTAAGGTCTGCCAGGATTCAGAAATGAGCTGTTTGCACATCTCTCTCTCCTACAGTATGCAATCTGCTCAGTTTTTTAGAGCTCTTCTGATGAATCATAGTCTACGCAGGACAAGAAAGGCAACAGTAGTGTTATTGTCCCCTCCCCTACTTCGTCTACTAGCTCAAGGAGAGGCTGCTCAGCTATCCTATTGTAGGCATAAGGAGATTTCAGTTATTACTCACTATTTCCTAGGTAAAGGCTACAGCTCTTAAATTAGTGGGTGTTTAAATGTACCTTTCAGTGACACTTGTTAAACTTGTACCATTTACATGTAAAAAAATACATTTGAGAAAGAAAAGGTTTCAAGTAAAAGTGTCTGCACCTGGAGAAGAATAACCCTGTGCACCAGTACAGGCTGGGGGATGACCTGCTGGAAAGCAGATCTGTGGAGAAGGATCCGGGGGTCCTGATGGACAACAAAGTGTCCACGAGCCAGCAGTGTGCCCTGGTGGCCAAGGAGGCCAATGGTATCCTGGGGTGCATTAGGAACAGCCTTGCCAGGAGGTTGAGGGAGGTCATCCTGTCCCTCTGCTCAGTCCTAGTGAGGCCACATCTGGAGTGCTGTGTCCAGTTCTGGGCTCCTCAGTACAAGAGAGACATGGAGCTCCTGGAGCAGGTCCAGCAGAGGGCAACAAAGATCCTTAAGGGACTGGAGCATCTCTTTTATGTGGAAAGGCTGAGGGAGCTGGGCCTGTTCATCCACAAGAAGAGTCAACTGAGAAGGGACCTCATCAATGTCTATAAATATCTGAAGGGAGGGTGTCAAGAGAATGGAGCCAGGCTCTTCTTGGTGGTGCCAAGCAATAGGACAAGAGGCAACAGACAGAAACTGATGCACAGAAAGTTCCACCTGAACATGAGGAAGAACTTCTTTGTGCAGGTGACCACACAGTGGAACAAATTGCCCGGAGAGATTGTGGAGTCTCCCTCAATGGAGATATTCAAGAGCCTTTTGGATGCAATTCTGTGCCATATGCTCTGGGATGACCCTGCTGGAGCAGGGAGGTTGGATTAGATGACCCACTGTGGTCCCTTCCAACCTGACTCATTCTGTGATTCTGTGACTTTCATATGAAGTTGATGCTTTTGTAGGAGGAACAAGAAAATACAGTGCATGACTAGCTGGCAAGAAATTAACAGCAGATGAAAAGTACAGTCTGTGGTACTCATAAAAAGAAATCCCCCAAAGAGGCAACTTAATTAAAAATTAGCAACTCCATTGCTTTTTTAGATATCTAACAAAGAACTAGAACTAAGCTATGCAACACAAATTGTTGGAAATTACCATAAAGACTTTTTCCTTGTCAAGGACACTTGGAGCTGGTGAGGTGAACCTGGATGGAAAGTTTTCCAAATAGTTCATTACATGCCAAGTAATGGTATTTATACTTGTTATTCCTAACTAAAGTACAGGAGATTATATCAACAGTTTGGGAAGGGTGAGTTTCCCTTCCAATTAGACTGTGTAATACTTTTGTGGTTGCAAAATATGGAGCCTGCTGTCCTTTAAACGGAAACAGAATGTTGCACTGAGGTGCACAGAACTATGATGTATCTGTTACAAATAAGATGCTTCACTTCCCACCAAGATGGATAGCTAAACTGACTATAAATACCAGTCAAAATTCCTTATATACTAGAATGACAAATTATTGCTTGTCACCTTAAAGCTATGTTGAGCTGTTTTAAGCTGCAACAGGTTACAATCGCTCAGGACAGAGAAATCAGATAGCAGCTATCTGATCAGGACTGAGCCCAGGCCAGAGGTCCCCCAGAAGGAAATCTGTATAGAGAGGAAAATGTAGTCTCTCAGCAATGAGGGGACTGACCCATTTTGAGTAGACCCAGCTCTGTCTGTAGTATTTACCTGCAGAAAGAGGTAGTTTGTTGACTACTTTGGGGTGGCAGGTATAACATCATATTGGGACAGCTAGTGTGGCTATTTCAGTAGGATGACAGAAATTCAAACTACAAATCCCAGATTCTTACAGAAAGGGAAATGCTGGTTCATAAAACATAATGGGGGGCATTTATTGAAATAATTGAGTTCATCTTTACCAGCTTTGCAGTGTATTGGGAAGGGTTCTTTAAGTGGCAGAAGAATTTCTCCATCTCAAAATGAGTGAATAGATCATGGATATAAAGTTGCCCCTTGCACTACAATCATTTTCCAGAGGGCCTGGAAAAATTAATCTCCCCCAAATTAATGCCAAATCCTTGCCAAAGTGTATGCCTCCATGTCAATGATTGTCTAACAGGCTTAGCAGTAAATTCTCCATCAGTGTGTGAATGGCCATTCTAGTCACTGGCAAAATGTCATTTTATAACAGATCTAAGGAAAGAAAATATGATGCTGAACAGACAAGTGCAGATCCAAGTTAACCACCCCTCAGAAAACAGTACCCCAGCTACCAGGCCTGGATAATGCCACCTGCTGAGCCAAGGACTCTTGCCCATCTGCCCCCAGGCAGAGCTGCATTTCATATATCCACGGAGGCCACCACAGACCTTCTCCCACACAACATGCTTCACTTCCCCCAAAAGGAAAGCATACAACATGCTTCACTTCCCCCCATAATTACCATCCTCACCTCCAAGATGGGCTGAGGATACTCCTAAGACAGTCCCTACCCCAGGTGTCCCACATACATCAGCAAAGCAGATATTTGAGAGGTCCAGGTTTTCTGAGATTGTCAGACACCATCCCTCTGTTCATCTTCATCTTCCAGTACAGACCTCACCTGCCTGCTCACTCCTTGCTTTCTGTGAGGGGGAATGTTGAACAGCTCTCACACGTCTCAAAAGATATTTACATTGCTTAATTCCTTCCTTTCGAGACTTGATTTGATCATGACCCCCTGGTGTACTGTTGTAGTGCACAGCAGAGTAGTTTCACAGACCTCAGGTAGTGGAGTCAGCAGTGACTGGTGTGCAAACACTAAAGGGAAGACTTAAACTAGTACATGTTTATGTTACACATTTACACATATCTCTCTTTTCAAGGTAATGTGTTTGATCAGCTGCACTTTCGCCAAGCCTCCTTGCTCTTTCTCTATCTCTAAGCCTGGCAAGTACATGCTCGACAATTTCCATCAAAATAATAGGCACCGAAAAACTCAATAAAAAAGGCATTACTGCTGGGGGAGGAGGAAGGAAGAAAATAAAAAAGCGAAAGCTATTGGAGAAAACCAAGCTCTTCTGACAGCAGACTAAACACCAGCACCCTCCGGGCTGGAGCGCACAGAGGCAACTCATTTACTCTCGCAGCCCCCCCGCGCCACGCCATCCCTGAGCCACCCACCCCACACCCTCCCCATCCATAGTGGGCCGCCCGCCGACGCCCCTTTCCCGCTCCTTCCAGCTGCACGCTTTCCACGGTGGTGCCTCGGGCCCCCCGGCTCCTCCCGCATCCCTCCGCGTGCCCCGCGCGGCCCCACGGCCCCGGCGCAGCCAGGGATGGCCCTTGGCCGCCCAGAGACCCTTCTCGCCTCCCTGGGCATGCTGACACAGGAAATGGAGAATGACGTGTTTCCCAATCAGCGCCTGCCCTGGAAATGCTGACGTGGCTGCCGCTCCCCTCTGCCCAGGTGCCTCAACAAAAGGCCCCGAAGCAGCTGCGCCAGCTGTAGGTGGCTCTTCGGGGAAGACACAAAAGCCATGAACAGACTTAGGGAAGAGCTTGCAAACTCGGGCTGTTTCCTCTTTCATCAGCTTATCTCGATGTCTTGTCAGTACCACCGTTCCTTAAGGAGGAGGCCTTAAGCGTGGCCATCAGTATTTATTTATAGATGCTGAATCAGTTCACTGGATTTCATTCACTCCCTGTGCATTTCAGCAAGCTGACTCACTTGCTGTCCATAGCTGGGGACCCTCCAGCTGCAGATTTTTGTACAAAGCTGAATGTAGTTCAAGCCAGAACCTGAACACTACGACCACAGGGAGCTGTAGTATTGACTCATCATATTCATCTCAAGCAAGAAGTGCAATCCAAAAGCTGCTTGGGATCAAAGTAGCAGCTCTGGTACACCAATCTGAACAAAATCTTACTAGTGAGCATCTACGAGATGCATTTCTAAGAAAACTTGCCTTATACTCCATGATAAGCTGAACAGACAAGTTGTTTCTTTGGGTTTTTGTTTTTGGTTTTGGTTTTTTTTTTTGTTTTTTTTTGTTGGGTTTTTTGTTTGTTTGTTTGTTTTTGTTTGTTTGTTTGGTTTTGTTTGTTTGGTTGGTTTTGTTTGTTTGGTTGGTTTTGTTTGTTTGTTTGTTTTGGTTTGGGTTTTTTGTTTGTTTTTTTTTTTGTTTTGTTTGTTTTTAACCAAAAAACTACACCTAAAATTCTATTAAAATTAGTATCATTAGTTTCTGGGTTTGTTATTACTGGTTCACAGGTAGCAAACTTGTCCTCCATTGTCTAGTTTTAAAGCTTGCTCCAGGAGGCAGGCAGGCAGGCAGTCACTGATGATGCACAAAAAGAAACAGAATCCATATACCTTCTGTTAAAAAAAAATCAATAAAAATATTGTTGCTATCACCTACATATAGAATCATGGAATCATAGCATGGTTTGGGTTGGAAGGCACTTTATAGATCATCTAGTTCCAACCCCCTGCCAGGGACACCTTCCACTGGAACAGATGGCTCTATGCCCCATCCAGCCTAGCCTTAAACACTGCCAGGGATGGGGCATCCATAATCTCTCTGGCAACCTGTCCCAATGCCTCACCACCCCCACAGTAAAGAATTTTTTCCATATATTTAACCTAAATTTCCCTTCTTTAGTTTGAACCGATTACTCCTTGTCCTATGTCTTGGTCTGAGACAATTTGGAGGGGCAGAGAACTTGGACAAAAGTTTCCTCCCTCGGATTCACTACCCCTGGTTTCTCCAATGCAGAGAGAGACTAAATATGCCCAGATGAAAGTGAAAAAATAACTCTTTACCAAGAAGAAATGCTAACAACAATATTGATAAAACTGGGTTAAACCAACCAATAAGGAGAAAGTCCCCAAGCCCTGCCCACCAGACCAAATCAGATGGCAGCCGGCCTCCCCCACCTGGAAAAAACACAGAGAGCAGAAGCCACAGAGAGCAGAAGGCCACCCTTCCACATGGTTCCCCTCCCCCACACCTGAAAAACAGGAAGAACGGTGGGAGAGTCAGTGCTGGCAGGAAACAGTGGATAGATGGGATTCAATACCGGCAGACACTTCTGTGGCACTGGAATAAGATTGCAGTGCTGGTACAGGCAGTTGGAGAAGGGCTGCAGACCCCCCAGGTGACTGGAAGGACCTGTAAGACACCTGTTAGATCCAGTGATGAGACTTAGTTGTTGCAATTTCCATGTTTGTCGGTTGAAGTGGTGATCACAATTCAGATCTGAGGTGGTGGTAGAAGTCCAGGGTGGTCTGGGAAACCCTAAAACTCAGGCTCAGATGGGAAGGCCTCTGGTACCTCCCCTGCAGTGGGGAGTTTTATGCCTGATGATGTAATACTGTGAGTCACAGGATACTTCAGGAGTCTGACACTTTCTAAGATGTTGCAGCTCTCTCTTACGTCCATTATGAGCTCATTATGGTCCATTATGACTCATCATAGAATCATAGAATCGACCGGGTTGGAAAGGACCTCCAAGATCATCAAGTCCAACCCTTGATCCAACACCGTGGTTACCAGACTGTGGCACAAAGTGCCACATCCAGTCTCATCTTAAAAACCTTGAGGGACAGAGAATCCACCACTTCCCTGAGCAGACCATTCCAATGTCTGATTACTCTCTCTATAAATAATTTCTTCCTAATATCCAACCTAAACCTCTCCTGGCAGACCTTAAGATCATGTCCTCTTGTCCTACTGCTGGTTGCCTGGGAGAAGAGACTGATGCCCACCTGGCTACAACCTCCTTTCAGGGAGTTGTAGAGAGTGATGAGGTCTCCCCTGAGCCTCTTCTTCTCCAGGCCTAACAACCCCAGCTCCCTCAGCCTCTCCTCACAGGACTTGTGCTCCAGTCCCTTCACCAGCCTTGTTCCTCTTCTCTGGACCTGCTCCAGCACCTCAATATCCTTCCTGAACTGAGGGGCCCAAAACTGGACAGAGTACTCCAGGTGTGGCCTCACCAGCACTGAGTACAGGGGAAGAATCACTTCCCTGGATCTGCTGGCCACACTGTTCCTGATCCAGGCCAGGATGCCATTGGCCTTCTTGGCCACCTGGGCACACTGCTGGCTCATGTTCAGCTTCCTGTCAATCCAAACTCCCAGGTCCCTTTCTGTCTGGCTGCTCTCCAGCCACTCTGTCCCCAGCCTGTAGCGCTGCAGGGGGTTGTTGTGGCCAAAGTGCAGGACCCGGCACTTGGCCTTGTTGGACCTCATCTCGTTGGAATCAGCCCAACTCTCCAGTCTGTCCAGGTCCCTCTGCACAGCCCTCCTGCCTTCCAGCAGATCGACACTTCCCCCCAACTTTGTGTCATCTGCAAATTTGCTGATGATGGACTCAATCCCCTCATCTAAATTACTGATAGATATTAAACAGAACATCAATAAGAGATAAACCTTCAGGCTTAGTGTGAATGTCCCCGGGGGGATTATCACAGCTGAATCATCTGTGTAAGAAAAAAGAAACACTACCCCATCTTGCAGGGTTTGCCCCTTTCCTTACCTTGTTTAACACCCAGCTTGTAGCCTGAGGTGTCAGATGTGCACATCTGCAGCCCCTGGCCTGGTGTCCACTCTGCACATTGTTACAAAGCACACTGCTGATTAACCCATCAGCACCAATAGCCCAGTCTCTTACAGCCCCTGGGCTGTCACTGCAGGTGGTCCAAAGTTTGAGTCATTAATCACTAGCATTCAGTCTCTCTAAAGGCGGCAAAGCACCAAAACACCAAAAAGGCATATTTGGGGAAAAGGTGGATACCAGAATTTCTGTGTAACCCAGAACATCCTATCACTACAGCTCCTGGTGAATATCCACCTATGTAATTTTGAGTACTCAGAGAGAAGTCTTCTGAAGAAAATGCTTCAGTGTTGCTTTAAGAAAAAAACTAAAGCTTTTAAAAAAAGAACACCCTAAAAATGGGAAGTTAATGAATTATCCATGAGCTTTTGCATAAGAGCAAAGGGTGTCTGTGACTTTAAACGTTTTATATCACCTTGTAGACAAACACTGTTTTCCAAAGTCGGTTATGTGGTGAAGAAGATATTAAGATTAAATGAGCAGTGCAGAGCTCAAAAAGCAAACCCATAATTATTAATAGATATTCAAATTGTCAGGCAATCGATTTTTAAATTGTCCTTTCACCGTTGTGTGTAATGTGGTTTGCCTCAAAGTGATAAATTAGCAGCAGCACTGTGCTGTGACTGTTTCTACTAGAAAGTTCTCATTACCATTCAGAGGTTTTGCTGGCTCGTCAGTGAATCGTGGATAGCATTTTGATTGCTGAAGTGCGGCCCAGAAAACAGAAAAAGGATCGGAAACAGAGTCTGTAAAAGCCTTTTCTTGAATTCTAAGATTGATTGAGTTCTTGAATAGGACTAACTTCTTTGGCCTTAGTGTTACTATTTCTCATGAATCTCAGAGGAATTGATAGAACATTCACCCCCCCTCCACTCCTCTCTTTAAATCGTAGTATTCTTGTTAATCTGTCAGGAAAATAAGAACATTAACATGTAATGGACCAAATGTGCCTTTTTTTCCTTAATTGAAAAGAGTGTTCCTCTTAATCCCACTAGCACAAGGCTGCAATCTAAGGTAACATGACCCCAAGGAAGGCAAGCAAATGTCTGCACCAGCCAACCCTCTATTTAGTACTGTATAGTCTCCCCACATTTAGTTTCACATAGTCAGATACTGTCTGATGGTTTGAGGTTAACAAGAACGTGGACTGTTGTGGATGTCTGGAACAAAGGAATGAATTTCTCAGCAAGCTAACCAGGGGAAGAAAGTATTTTGTCTGTTGATGCTACCCAGCCACCTAAAGATTCAGCCAGCACTTCAGGGACTGGCATGATGATGCCTTTGATGGAAGCTGGAGGTATTTTCTTGGTTAAGTCTTCTAAGTGTTTATCTTTGCTTACCAGCATTTCTCTACTACTGTCCAGGTTTATTCAGCAGAAAATTTCCTGAAACCATGTTGTCATTTCAGCAGTGATAGTACTTGCAGCACACGAGTGTCAGTGGCACGTTATTAAATCTATCTGAACCCTCTGTGCACCCTTTTCATTTGCAGTGGACTAAGAGAAATACTAAAAGGCAAATCACTCTGTGTAGATACCTCTACAGGCTGCAAATAAGAGAAAAAGGAAAGAAGCAGTACTATCGAGGACAACAATTGTGACTATTGTAAGATGAAGCTGTTACTGTCAGATCGTCTTCCTCCTGTTCGTGGTTGTAATACCAGACATGGCAAAGGTTCTTGAGATGTGCAGCCATACAAGAACAGAGATCTTACCCATGTCTGCAGGAGACATTGTAACATCCGTATACAGCACAGTGGTTATGCAGTTGGAGCTTGGAGTTCACTAGTCACTTAGCTGTTTATTCAAGATGAATTATGGGGCTCTAGAATGAGCTGAAATTCACTTCAGGGTCAAGTTTGTAAAAGATTTTAAAGGTCCAGTATTGGTTGGTTTGGGACTACTTCACTGCCAGTAGATTAGAAAGAAATGTTCCCCTAAAGGAGCCACTACTTGTTTCTGCTTAGGGGAAGCCGCTGTCAAGGCAGCCATCTGAACCCTCATATAGAAGCAGTTCTGACTGTGAATGGGTATTGGTTACTTGATCTGAGAAGCCATAAGCAGCTGTAAGCTGTGCTGCCCCATGTCTTCCTTGACTGCAAGTGTATCCAACAACTGTGTTTCAGCAGCACTAACAGGATGAGCCTTGGACCTTTGCACTTTTTCAGTCACTGATCTCAGTTGCTGATCACTGCAAGCAAAGAAGCAATTAAATATGAAAAGGTTGATCTGGGGTGTCAGTCCTGTATGATACTGAGCATGCCTGTACATTGTTATGCCCCAGCTGGTCATAGTTGAGGGCACTCAGCATCTTGGAGGATCAAACCATGGAGTGAAAAAAACCCCAACACTTTTAATCAATAACAGAGACAGAAAGAGTGGATTTATTATGAGTACTGATTGAACAACCATGTTAAGAGTAATTGAGGACAAGATCAGAGAGATGAGGAAACTTTCATTTCTTGGGGGCTGTTGCTCTAGGACACGTTTTATTTACAGTCTCCTGCCAGAAAAAGAATCTATTGGCTCTTGGTATGTTTCTGTTTGACCACACAGACTGCTCTGATAGCTGCAGTGGAAATGAGGGTGAAATCCATGTATTTGAGATTGCCACTGAGTGCCAAATACTGGAGTTGTTTCTCCCTGGCTCACAGATATGTGTGCATATCTGTGCCAAAAGGCAGATTTGGTCCATTACATGTTAATGTTCTTATTTTCCTGACAGATTAACAAGAATACTACGATTTAAAGAGAGTGGTGGAGGGGGGTGAATGTTCTATCAATTCCTCTGTACAAGGCAGGAACTTGAGAGCAGTTGCAGTAGCTACAATGTGAGTGGGAGAGATGAGAACTTAGTACTGTCACTAAAAAGCAGGTGACAGCTCAGATAAGAACAGAGAAGCAACACTACAAGTGTCATGTTTTTAGTCTTAAGATAGTGTTTCTTTTGTCATTTAACAGCATTTACAGAAAGATATTCCTTACAACTTTTCTACATCATTTTTATCATTCTCTGGTAGCTATATTTGAGTCATCTTTATAAAAACTATTTGAGGTGCCTAGAGGAGATAATTACAACTACAGATGTGAATTAAAAGGAGTAATAAACTCTTAAAATGGAACTTCATGGTTTTCATGTGAATAATTTGACAGTAATACATCAGGAAAATGAAAGAAGATGATGTAAAACATAGGTGTAAAGCAAAGCCCTCCTAATAAAAGGAAAAGAATTGCTGGGCAAATCCAAGTAGAGTGATACCACAAAAGTCTCCTGGACTGAGTTCTTCACTCTGTTGTAAACAATGAAATAGTCATCACAGAAAGGACTGTCATTCATTCTGGAAAAGGAGACTGCAGTGCAAGCTGTTGACTTTGGTGAATTATTTTGTAAAATTGTCCAGAAGAGATAAGAAAGAATTGGATGAGAAGAAGAACTCAAACTAAAAGAAAAGATGTTGGACATATTCCATAGTGTCAGCTGCCATCACACCGTCATGATGGGAGTAACCAATTTATTTATTGATATTGGAGGTGCCTTCATAATGTATGTTCCAGTAGCAGGTTCTGAATACTAAAATGACAAAGCACCAGTCTCTTATGGGTTCACACTTTCAGATGTTGGTCTCCACAACTGTGTAAATTCAGAGTGAGAAAGTGTTGGCTCCTTTCACCCTCTGAGGTATTGCTCCACTTTAAAACCATGAAGGTTCCGACCACATTTCACCTGGCCCTTCTCTGATAGTGGCCAACAGCAAGTATAGGGAAGAATACAAGAACATGTAGCATTTTTCCCACATAACTTCATAAAAACACTTGGCCTTCACCCAGAAACTTCCCTCAGATTGCAAGTACAGCATATTAGCATTACTATGAGATGGGTTTGCTATGATGATGTTATGAAATTAACAGCCTGAGTCCTCTAAACCCATTTTTCATGTATGACACCCACTCAGTCAATTTTGGGCTGAATATGGCATGTTATGAAAGGGTTTGTTATTATTCCAGTTTAGAGGTTTTCCACAAAAAGAGTAGTAAGTCAGGGTATTTAAATGGTCAGAAAGGAAAACCACGGAGCTCTATGGCAGAAATGAATTTATTTATAAGTTATGAAATCCAAAGTTATCCTTAAATACAAATAACATTAAAGTAAACACAAAACTTGTACCAAAGAAACAGGAGAATGATTAAATGAACAAGGTCATGCTGGAATCATGTGAATAGAAATCATGATTTTCTGTAATTATTCACTTACATTTAAAGTAAAACTAGGCCCTTACCCCTGCAATTTACAATACACAAGGAATCCAGAACTCTTGCCCCAAATTGTTGACAATCTGTTGTTTATTGTGACTCCTATGGGCTTAGTTTTAAAAATCTACGTCCAAATAAACCAGGATAAAATATTATTTTCTAATATTTTTCATTCAGTTGGCTTTTCCAATGCTCCGGTGACCATATCAGAATGTTTAAGCAACCTGTGTGACATATGTAAAAATATCTGAGTCATGAATATGCTAAATTTCATTCCAAAGAAAATCTATTCTCCAGGGACTTTGAGTTCAGCGTGGGTTAATAGGTAATCATGAAGATCAGAAGACTTATCCTTAATTCCTGATTGATTTAGATGCTTTAATAAAATATTGTTAATTTTCTTCAGCTCTTCTATGTTCTTCTTTTCAGATAGTAGTCTGCTTGATATTTGGTCCATCTTGTTTCTAGTTTGAACTTGAAAAGGAAAATGTACCACATTAAATTGGTAACATTTAAGTCAAGAGCATCACTACCCTCACTTGCATTCCTGTGAGAGTTTGTAGGGAATTATGGTGAACAAAAATATTAACCAGGAAAACAACTGCAGAACCTAATGATAAGAAGTTATATATTTGATAGGTTTACCTGCTCACTACATTCTTTAATTGTTTATTTTCTGTTTTGGGGTTTTTTTCACTTTAGTGCAGTGTAATAAAATAAACTATGGCTCAGATAATTCTGCAGTCTTCAGGAGCATATCTATTCCATTAGTTTCCCCAGGAAAATGTCTTATTTAGGAGCTCCAAGATCCTATTTGTGGTCAGTATGTGCATGCATTTCTCTAAAAGTACAATTACTGCACTAATTGTATCACAGGAGCAAAAAAAAAAAGCAAAGCAAACTACAGCCACATCACTGGATTTCTTAATCTTTTAAATTAAAGGAAAATTCTTGCAAGGACTGGCATTTGGAGGCCAGCCTCCTCAGCAAACAAATGTGCCAGAGCTATTTTTGTTTAGGCCTTCTGAAGTTAACAGAATTTACCCATGGGTTTTGCAGCTTAAGTCTAATAGTGTCAACGCTAAATGAATCTATGTATGTGGATTGCAAACATAATCTCAGATTATACAACATAACATATATAAACTGAAACACCACTGGAAATCAGTTTCAAAAACCACAGGCCTCCACCAACCTGAGCCCAAGCAAAGTGTTTTAATTCCTGTAAGAAGGCTTTTCACTGTTACTTTATCATTCTTTTACTAGAGTAGCACGTTACTCATTTTTCTACACCAGGGCTCTACTTCAGGCAGCTCCCTATTAAATAAATCTGAAATTCAAGTATAAGGTATTTCAGTTAGGATTTTACAATCACGTCACTTAAAATCTACTTTGCGTTCTTTACTTGTCTTATATTCCATTCTTTGAGTGCCTGTAAGAAAATTTAGTTAGCGTTAGAATTTCCCGTTCAAAAAGGAAAATTATGATTTTTGCTGTGTTCCAGTAAATTCCCCACTACAGGATATAAGAAATCTTGGTTTTGCATGGATTCCAATTCATACAAAATAGACTTTTAAATCAAAATAATGCACCTCATATTCTGTTCAATACTATTACTCAGAAAGCCCCATGATGACAAGGGCTCCATAAACCATATTCACTTGCAGCCATGTGTTTCACTAAGCCCACCCCATCAGTCCTAACGAAGTGGAACAGTAATGATGTCTACAGGCTCAATTCTACATGCAAATCTTCATATACGTTATCTAATTTTTTTTTCCTTATTTTTGAGATTTTCTTAGTTCCAAACAAACTTCCAGTCAGTACTTAGATGACAACCCTCAGGACCTCCTTCAGGTAGCCTGATTTAAGTGTTACTCTGAGTGTAATTCCAGTTTCAGTGGAATGACACCAATACTGAGTTTTATCTGTAAAGGAGTGAAAGGCACATTGTCAAAGTACCTCACTGCCATACAATCACCTTTAAATTTAAATTTCATTTCAAGTCAGCATTTTTAGCAACACAGTATAAGCCCCCTGATCTAAAGTCTTCACAGCTGCTGAAGAATAAAATTGTGCCTTTTAGCTCAGAGAGTGAGTTGTTTGCCTGTGCTTGTGCCCCCAGGACCAGGACCCACTGCCCATAAGCAGCCAAAGCCTTTGACCATGCAAATACAGCAGTAGCATGTCATAAGGTGGCATGACATGTATCATCAAAGTTCTTTTTCCCATTGGCTCTACATTTTTAAGAACCAGTCTTTGGTTTACTTACTTATGAAGAATATTACAAATGAAACAAGTGCCAAACTGATGATCAAAGTAAGAATAAAAGTGATGAAGAACAAACACTGATTTCCTGTGTTGCTCCCTGCCATGTTTTCTCCAGTGCCACCAGCGTTCTCCTCCTCATCTGTTAAGAGATGACAAATCGTTTGGTGATAAAGTTTGCTAAGGTTGGTTAAGATAAACATGACAAAATGCTTCTGGCTTCATGAAATGATGCAGAATACATTATAATTTTGGCCAACAGATTTTATTTCCAGTGATATTGCATGAGAAGGAAAGAAACCAACTTTATGTATTCATCTTGAATTTGGAAATATAAAAACTAATACATCTGTTATAACTGCTAGAACATATTCAAGAAAAATATTTCTGTTGATGAAATACACTGTTTTGTTGAAGTTGACCTGTTTTATGGTTCAGAGTTTTACAGCTGTTTTACATGTACAAAGGCTGCAATGAAGTTTCTATCCAAAGGCTTTCTAAGGGCTTGAATGGACTTAACTTTTCAGAAGAGATGAGAGAAAAATTTATATTGAAAACCAAGGTATGGATTCATCCTACACATTCATCCTCTGGATTTGCTTCTTTTTCTCTTTGATAATAGAAGTATATCTGGGATGATTAATCTTCCAAACTAAGCACCTCAGTTAAGCTCCTGATGTTGGATAGGATAAATGTAGGTCTTGACTGTCTTTAGGATTTGTTGCTTTCCTTCCAGTAAATAATGAGGTACCTATTCTCCCAGTTGCCAAGAATTGAACAGACTTTCATATGGAATACATATGTCATCCTTTAAGCATGGGAAGAATGAGGGGAAAATAGGAAAAGCAGCTGCAATGGTGCCCTCAAATCAGCTCGACAAGCCAGTTTATTGCTATTTAAAGAATATGTTGTGTATAGGGAAAGTAAGTAGTTTCTCTCATAGAAACAGTTGCAATCAAATGTGAGTTGGCAATAAAGCCCAAAGATAACAAGTGAACACCATGTGGAAATTCATGTGAATATAAAAATTTTATACTTGAGATAGATTCATTTAATGTCAAGTTTACATACTACTGTAACTACTTACTAAGATTTAGTTTTATTTTCTGTTTGGGGGGAGGAGGAAGCTAATGGAATTTCATTTTCATGTCAGTCTCATATATGCTAAAATTACATGCAAAATACTATAATTTATCCTCCTGTAATTGCTGTTTTCTGAAAGGGAGAATAGCATGTGCATCTGTGAAAAATATATTTCTAAATTGTGTACTTGTTTATTTGTGGTGGAAGTCTCTGAGGTCTTTGCAACTGAGCCTGTAGCAATAGAACTGAGGGAAGGTTGCATATGCCATTATGGCACTATAATAATGACCCAACCTGAGGCTGAGCAATCCACTGAGCTAGTAGAAGATCTCTGGGAGTATCTCTAATTTTCTGTATTGTGTTTAACACACTCCTGCCTCTGAGTAAGCTGGAATGTTTTCATATTTGGGTTTTGAGGTTCTATTGTTATTCCCTTAGCATTCATAACAAATGCACCATATAGTAAGTGCCTGCACCAATATTGCTTTCTAATCAGAATAATAAGGAAGGGTGGGGCCTGCTACTGCTGCTTGTCAAGCATACTAAGCTATCAATAGAGGTCTCAAAAATGGTCTAAGCTCCGCCTAATGAGTGCTTCTTACTATTTCATCAGGCTGAACATCCCAGACTGCAGTGTTGTGTGGAATTGGTGAACACACATTCTTGCCAAACAGCAAACAGTGGGAACATTTAATCATCTAAAACATAAAGACATTACTGTTTTGCTCTTACTGATGCAGTCAAAATGTATATACAGTTTAAATAGCTTTTTACATCTCTCTGTTTTTCTGGCAAGAGAACCAGAATTTTACGCTGCTGAATAAGGCAGGTAAGGACTGTGAAAAAGTGATTTTATGTATTTAATTGTTGAGATAAGATATCTACAGAATCTCCAAGCTTAAAAAGTATTTTAAAAGAATAATCCTAGAAGGAGCCAAAGCACTTTACAAATTTATGAATAAAATACATATTAGGCTACCTTTATTTACTGCTGAAATATAGGGAGGAGCATGCATGCAATTATTCCAGAGAACCATATATGATTCCACAGAACCTTGTATATTTACCTGAAAAGTAAACAATACTGTCCAATAAAAATTGCAAAAGAGAGTGAAACAGTTACACCAAAAGGAGTTTCTTTGACATTAAAACCAAGGTATGCCATTGTCTCATTTTTTACTTACAGAGTGTCAATATCAAGATAATCTGCATATGAGAATTAAGTACTTTATGTCTAACATAGTTGCATTAAATGCAGAAACCAACACCTAATGCAACCTAGTTGCATTAGGAAAATATAGAGGACTTGGAAACAGATGTAAGGAGAAGGCATTTAAGTCCCATACCAAGAAGCATGATTAAGTTATGGCCATTTGAAACTAATTTCATAGTTGTTGATCTCTAGATTTCTTCAGCCAAATTTGCCATTATAATAAGGGAAATAAAAGCAGATTCAAATATTGTTATGTGGAATGCTGCTGAAGAGCTCCAGGTTTTAAGATATTTTCAGGTCACAAAGAACTGAAATATATTGTAGTTATCACGAGTAAAAATATTCTTGTTAATTAATTTAATAAATAATATTAAACCAGTAGAAGTGTAGGAGCCATACCTGAAACTGTAAGTAAAGAAAGTCTGTGAAGTAAAATGCTTAAAAGTGTCATGGGATATTTCAGATAACTGGTCTGAGTCTCTAGGAGATGTATCTTAAAGGAATGAACAGAAATTCTCTGGTACTTCTATTGCCATGTGTGAATTTTAGTGCTTGGAAAGAGTTACAATGCTATTTATCTAGTAGGTGTATGTTGAGCATTACTAGAGACATTATCCTGCAAGGGATCACCTCATAAACCCCAGTGGAGATGGAAAATAAGTTCAGGCTTGACAGTGAATCCCTAGCAAAATGCAAGGATTTTCAAGAACCTAATAACTTAAATACTCAGCAGGGAATCATTATCTGATCTGTCTAAATTAGGCCATTTTCAATCTTTTTCTTACATTATTTTCAGTAAAGAGCTTGACATACGTATTGGCCTGTTGTAATCAGTGACACATAATGTGGATTGTGTATATGGAAAACCATAGAGCATAACCTATCATACCTACCTAGTGAATGCTGGGATTCATCTGGACAAACATTTAGTTTGTTTAGGTTGTTTAAGGAATCAACTACATAAAGCTTTCCTTCTTCATGCGTATCAGGCAGGTTAATTTCCAAGGAAGGCCTCTCCATTGTACCTAAGGTAAAATAATTTAAAAGGTAATTTAACACATGGATATGGGAAATAACTGGTAACAGCTGGTGTCCTGTTCTAAGGAAACACTGAGCAGCCTAAACAACCCTTAAAATAAAGGAATTTGAAGGACCAGCACACTTACTTGAAGGGAAGGATAACTCAGTACATAGCACTTGTTTATTCTTGGAGATCTTTGATGAATATAGCATTTAATTTCTACACTGTGCTTGTGCACATGTGTATACTTATGCATACATACACATATGCATGTGTGTGGGGAAAGAGAGAGAAAAATCAGCCTGATTGGCTCCAGCATTGATTTGAATGGTACTCACTCAGTTGTATAACCCTTTGGTTTGGTGAGGTAAGAGGTAGGGTGAGATTCTGACAACAGTGAAAGACAAACCTTCACTGACAGGAAGGATGTCACTCAGGTCCTCTGCTTTCAGCATCAAATAATTTAGAGATAAGACAGAGAAATCAGGTATGGGTATACGAGATAAGCAGCAAGAATATCTGTCTGCTTATACACCGTAGAATAATATTGTGAAGTTATTATTTGTGAAAAATGGAACAGAAAAATTAGTCTTCTAAACTGGACAAATTCTGGACAAAGGTTGATGGCAAAGCCTTTTCTTCAGACTAATACTCCTTGTTTTAAAAAAAGCACTGGATGAGGCCCAAACTGCAAAAACAGTTTCTCTGTAGAGTCTGGGTGCATGAACTCAGTGAATGATTTTTTACACAAATACAGTTTAAAGGAATAATATATATAGAAAAGAAGCAATACCTAAGGAGGCTCCTCTGTGAATTGCACATTATTCCTTATCAGCCTTTTGGTTTTCTTTATGCAACTCTGATTCCAAAAATGCCTCCTAGAAACAAACAACAGTTCTAGCCATAAGGAGATGCAGATGCTCTAAGTAGGCAGGTTTGACTACACTTGTCACTGAAAACTCCCTCTGTAATTACTGAAGAAAAATACATTCCTCCAGGTAATATTCCTCTTATTCTAAGATACATCTTTTTGAACTTAGAATTGCAGCCTAAATGTATCTTTTTCTTGCCAGTGAATGTAAGGGGGGGAGCTCACAGAGACTAGTTTAGATTTGTAGTAGAATACATCTTACCATTTAGTATTTTATCAAAGCTCCCAAGTTCAGTTTTACCTGCCAACATAAATCAGCACTTCACGGGATGCAAACCTCTTATTGATGAAGGCTGTTAAGCACCTAAGGGTGATTTCTGAATCCTAGATGGGTTGAACTGCCCTCCTGATGTGCTTGAGCTTTCTTTCCTTCTCCGAACAGTACAGAACACAGTGTGACCAGATTCCTAATATAGCACTTAAATTAAAAACCTAAATTCTGAGAAATAAAGCCCTGAGTGTTTGCCTCAATAAGTCTGAAGACTAAGCACTTAAAGCACTCTTGACAATGGGGCTTGTTCTTCTGCTAGTGGAGGTTGACAGGACTACATGGATACTTTCATATTTCTGTTTAATAGCATGTAAGAACAGATTACAGCTTATTTTTTTACTCTGTTCAGACCTGTTGCTTCAAAATATAAAGAAAAGGTAGAAAAGCTGGCATAGTAGGGGTTAGCCTTACCTAGCATATGACGTTTAGGTGTGCAGCAGTAACTTCAGGACAGATGGCTGTGTCCACTGTCCTTCCTCTGGAAAATTACGTGGTGCCAGGCAGCACAGTCTGTGAACCACGTTCCCCCCAGCACTGGCTCTGCTCTGCTCTCTCCCCACGTGCACATCCGTAGCCAACTGCAATCACTACGGAGCCCTGCATTTGAACAGCATGCTGGAAGTTACCACCCTGTGCACAAAGGCTTTCGGTTATTTTTAGCTTCTGAAGAGCAGTTGTTTCTCTTGGGTATTTTGATTAGTACCTCCCTGCAACTTCAGGGAAGACTCTTCTTAACAACTTGAGCTGTAATAAGATTCATTAGTGGTACGAATTATATGTTTCTGCATTTACTGTTGATTTTTAAGCATTTGTGCATGTAACCACAGGGAAGATAACCATTATTAATGCAACAAAGTTTATACTAGATTTGTTTGATTCCATTGACATGACAAACAAAGGAGAAAGGATACATACATCAGTGTCACTGGCCAAAAGTATTGATTATTTTCCCAACAAACTAATGTAAACACTGAGGTTTTGAGATTCACTTTATCTTGTACTTAAAGACTTTTTCTCCAATCCAACTTTTAAATTTCTTTTTAAGCTGTTGTGGTAAAATTAGAACGCAGAATGAGAACACACGGAAAATGCTTCACAGAAAAAAAAATAAAATCTAAAAGGTTAAAAACTAGCAGAATGAAACATTACTTACAACATAATTATATTCAGTTAATGTGCCAGTATGGAAGAAATCAGCCAGTGAAAATCACATGAAGAAAACTTGTTCTGCAGTTCTTCTCTCTACTTTTAGACCCATAGGAACCTGTTGAGTCCTGCAGGACCCATAAAGACAGCTATGAAACAGACTGCCCCTTTCAGTCTATATTTAGCATTCAACTTGGCTAAGTGTACTGACTTCACAATATAGAACTGCTAAAAAAGAAATCAGCACATACACAGCTCTTTTTTATTATATTGGAGTCATGATAATATCCTATCATGGAGAATGAGGTTTGTTACTAATGATCAATATTTCACTGACCTTTCGGTTAGTGCCAAACCTTTTAGGTTTAATGCCTGTTTAAAACTCATTTGCTATGCAGAAGAGTCATATCTATGACACTAGCTATGAGCAACCAGTTTGCTATGCAGAAGAGTCATATCTACAGTATTGTAGTCATGAGTATTTTAAAGGCATATACTAGAAAAACCAAGGTCTTTTCCTCCTTCTCCCATATGCCTTACAAATTCAAGTGGGACATTATCACGGAGTGGACTAATTTATATGCCATCCTTAGTTGTTTAGAGATTAAATTCTGAGGAAGTGTTGGTGAGTACTGTAATTGCTCCTTTGCCAACAGTTCTTTTGATCACTTTTTTCCTTGCTGATGTTGCAGAAGGTAATGTTACAGCATGCTGCACTGACAGGCAGCTGATGCTTACACAGAGGGACTGCAGCTCAAAATAATAAATCCTTTCTAAAGCCATTCTATGTCTAAAATTCTGAACTCCTTTAAACTGACAATAAACACATCTTTCAGGAAACCGAGAGAACAAACCTGACTTATAGGTCCTCTGTGAAGCTCTGCCGCTGCCCAGTCTGAGTAGCTGGGCCAGCAACACAGATGTAACAGCTCACTACTTTTCTGTGGGAGTCTCCAAGAAGTCCTTCCTCTAAATAAGGATCTGCAAGCCAGAAAAAAATCCCCTCACTTCCATTCCCAAAAGAGTCCTGACACCAACATAACTGTAAGACAAGGACCCAGGCCTCTCCAGTTTTAAGCTTGAAAAGGTCTACAAACCCATCCGATCTCTGCAGGGCAGCAAAACAGCCTGTCTTTCCTCCAACATCTCCTGGAAGCCATCCTGGTCGCTATGGTTGGCAGCTACTGTGTAACAGGGGAAAGGGCAAGCACATGCTTGGCCACCTGCCAGGAACTGCTGTAGAAATACTGGACAGGAAACTATCTAAAGTGTTCCTTTACATGGGCAAAGGATGCCAAAGGTGACTACCCAGAAGCCACAGGAGAGGCCAGGGAACAGTTTAACTCAAAGGGGACAGACTTGGTCTGGGCACACACAAGCAGACAGCTGCTTCTAGTTCAAGGATCAGAAGTTTCTTCTTCACTTGTGTGACACTGACAACACTTGTTCATCATACTGCAGATTTCAGTTGAAGACCTTGATTTGGAGTCAGTGATCAGTTTTGTAAGCCAAGCAAGTTGTTACATAATTGATTATCTGAGGGGAAAAAAGGATAACTTAGAAGGTAAAACTCATTTGTCTATACAAATTTTCTGGAATAGGTTCTGCTGTAACCAGAAACTTGAAGGAGGGAGGACAAACAAACAAAAAAAACCAAACCCCCCTGAAGAAAACAAACCCAAAACCAACCAACTAACCAACAAACCACCCCACCCCAAACCAAACTTTCCCTTATCAGAGCAAGCAGCAGTTCTCAGGGGCTGGTGAGGTTTTTTGATGCAAGGTTTACTTCCTCTGCTGATAGCCTGACCTACCATTTTGAGAATGTAGTAGAGGAACAGCTTTCAACATTACAAACACAGGGGAGCTGGAAGGGCCTCCTGTAAGATAAGGGACGAGGTCTTTTGCAACACCAGAACTAGAAAACATTTGGCTATTACAAAAACAGTGACAAATGAGGAGTAGGCTGTTGTGCAAGACCACATGCAAGTAAGATACACCTTTGAAACACAGCAAGAAAGACCGTCATGTAGCATCTACTAAACCTCTGAGACTAACACAACCACGTCTGAATGGGCAAAAAACCAAAGCCATCTGTTTCAGCCTTTAGGTTTTGCTGTTGTTGCAGCTTTTCAATCATGAAATAATCACTTTTACACAGAGCGCAACCAGTGAGAAACATCTTTATTGCAAAAATTAAATATCCAATTTCAGAACACAAAAATCTTGCTTTTGTTTTAAATTGAGGCAAGTATTTGTCATTCACTACTTGTCTGTCAGTAGAGGTTATTAAACTTCATAGTCCCTGTCAGGATAAAATCATAGAAACATAAAAATTTCTTTGTCCATCTGCCATTGAAGAGTTAAAAAGTTACTCAATTTCACACAAATATGGTTATCTTTTCATATTAGCACATTCTTACCAAAACACTTGATCCATAAAGTAATTTACCTTTATATGAAGAATCCAATCTGACTACAGTTATCCACCCCATTTAACATTTCAGTTAAAATATATTCAACCTTTGGAGCAACTGGTGGCTAATGCAAATGATATAATGTATCCCTGCTCCAAATGTTACATCAATATATATACAGTGTATATGCAATGAAGCAACAACATGCATTATTATATTTACAGACTTTACATAACATCCTTGTGCACAAGTGCAAACTATGACTACAGAAGTTAAAAATTCATTTAAATGTTACAAATTTATTTTACTTATGAAAATTGAACCCCATTGAAAATGAGATCTAGAAAAATTCCCCCACATCTGCTCTTTTATCACGACATTTACTTCTAGCCTTTGTCCGAGCCTTGAATGCTGCAGAGTTGTACAAGTGCTACAAAATAAAAAAAGAAAAATTTATTACAGATGTTCATAAGGCTTATGCTCTTCAGAGATTTTTCATGTTACAAAACAGATGAAAATATCTTTTTATTAATTTTTGAAGTAAATTGGTAGACTTTCAGAAATTTATAGCATACTACCCTTGAACCAAAGGCTGATTCATTTTCATACATATATATACACATTTAAAAGAAACTTGGTTTGTATAAGAAAGGCTGAGCTACAAGCAATTCTGGAAGCCTGCCAGTTTTGAACATCATACAGATACAATGTAGGTTAAATTCACCCCTAGATTAAACCTGGTAGCACCATTGCTCAAATTATATGCAGGATGAGTACATTCACAAGCAATAGACCAAAGTCATCCTCCTAGTGTCCATTTTACACCGCAGAGTTTGGGATACTGTCTTTATAAAGACTCTGTTTCCATGGTTTCCTGTAGGTCCCTCCCTGAAAACCTGCAGCTGTCAAAAGAGACCAAGTTTCACATGTGTGGAGTGTGAATCTGGTACCAATCAGCAACCATGTGAACCTTCAGACCCTTGGGAGAAGCAGTAGCAGACACATGCCCAGTGGAAAACCTAACTAAGAGCTCAAAGGCACATACAAACAAGGTTGGGTTTCATTCAGGACAATGAGGCATTGATAGAACTAAAGCAACAAGTTTAACGACAACAGCTTCTGAAGTGCAGCAGAAATGTATCAGTGCATGAAGCAAAGAAAATTCATTAAGGTGCAATAACCTACCCTTTCAAAACGGGATATCTTCATTGTTTTAAGAGTGGCAGCATCTAGCATTACTGGTGGACCGAGCTCAAACACATTCCGAAGGAAGTCATTTGACTAAACAAGAAACACAAACAATCAATTTCTCCTCTAATTATCAAGTCTCCAAAGTTGACTACTGTTAAATATGAAGTATTCCAGTAAGAAATAGTAGGATTTGTGTCAACTTGCTGCTGTTTTTTGCAATTACGTCAAGAGCACTTCCTCTTTCAATCAGAATAAGGTTAAGAACAAAAACTGCCCCCTTGAGAAGGCAGAGAGAACTCCCCCTGCCTCTATTGATTTTTTTGTCCCAGCAAATGAGGCAACTGTTCTGTTCTACACCAGATCAGGCAGCTGAACACTGATCCATATGTTTTTGCAACACAGCAGTTTTAAAATAAAAGTAGTATTTGAAAAAACTGAAAAAGGTGCTACATGCCTGCTGCAAGTCCCATAAAAATGCAAGTGACACTGGACCAAGAACTTTAACCCCATGATTATCAGAGCAATTTGGGAGCATATATTACTAAGGTATATACGTAGCAGAAACAGGAACTGTAAACAGATGACTAGTAAACAAGCAGTTCCCAGAACAGAGATAAGGACTTATCTCTTCTCTTCTGGAATGCTCTCATCATTGGGGTGCAAATTGTGTTCACTATTTTTGACTGAAACTTTGCCTTCCTTCTACAGGCTCAAAAGGGAAGGGTGGAGGCATGCAGCTTTATAGCAGCCAGATGACCACACCACTCTGCTGAAAGAAAGCATAAGGATTCAGCAAAAACTCTGAAGCTAAAAAGATATCCAGCTTAAATCTCTTACTTCTTGGAGAAGTCAACTGCTAACCCAGCTACAACTCCGAAGCAGCTCACCCAGACAGTTCTGGCTCACCACAGTTATTTCTTTAAATGCTATCTTTTAACACTCCAAATGCAAAGCTCATCATTTCACTAAGTTCTACTCAGGATTTTGTAGTTCAGTCTGAATTACATCAAAGAAGCCAGATAGTAAAGAAGAGTCTGAGCATGTGTCCAAGACCAGCTCACCTGCAAATGATATTGCATTCCCGACCCCAGGATCTCCTTGAATGTATCATAAGTTTGTTTTTTAACCCAGCAATCAATATACATGCGCTCAGGTCCAAACTTAACCATCTCTGTAGGAAAGTCACGCTCCTATCCAAAAATCAAAGGAAACAACACATATAATTTTAATTTAAACATTGTTTTTTACTAGGAATTTTATAGATCTCAGGGAACTTTATTTTCATTGATAAATTGGGCACACTAAAAAACTTTCCACACAACATAATATGCATATACTAAAGATTGTATTTGTTCATAAAAATGGAAGCACACCTGAAGTTAAATCTCATGTAAAACTTGAAGCTGATATTCAAGTTAGAAAGCATTTTTTAAAAGAAAACCCCTTAACTTTCATCTTTAAAATTACTTTAAGAATTAAGACCTATCTCCAGAAAAAACAGTTCTGAGTGCAGCAGTCACCTTTAAGTCAATCTGTAAGCCTCATTTAGTCCCCATCTTACAAGTATGAGGAGCTACATTTGGGACAACGGAATGTAACAAGTGCTAACAGATGACTCAGATTCCTCTACAGGCAGAATCTTAAATGTGACTTCAAATCCTGCCAAGCATTCTCCTTCGCTATCAAGTTGTCTAACTATTCTGAATATCAACTAATATTTATTTGCTCTTACCCATACAGAAGTGAAATAATTATCTGACAAGCAAAAATAAAAATCAAGTTCCAGAGGTGTAAGATAACAAGATAACTAACCATGACAGCAAGTTTTAGAGTTGTCTTAGAGGCTTACTCAGTTATGTCACTAATTAAGTATTTTTAGCATCTTGCTTTGTGTGTTATTCGCATAATCTGGATATGCAAACACAGAAGATTATGGTACTACACTTAGGACAACAACTCCCCCTCTCATTCACGAACGCTTCTATGGCCCCTGACAGGTATCACTTGTGATATACCTTACTAAGTTACTTTTTGTCTATTAAGCACAACAGTCAGTAAGATTTTACAATAGATCTTTTCACAGAATTCAGGACACTATTTGGATGTCATACAAAGTTTTCTATGAAAAAAATTCTGCTCGTGGTGTAAAATAAAAGAGAATTTAGTATTTACAGTGCAATGTTTAGCCTTCTTTAAAGAAAAAGAGACCTTCTCTATATGAAAGTCAAGGTTGGAGCAAAACGATTACTTTTTGTTCTAATATTCCTAAAAAAAAGCAGTTCTATTTCACACAAGTGATCAGAATTTGAAATCTCATTTCAAATTTTCCCTCTTGTTTTCTGAAATAGTAATACTGTTTGATAATAAAACTTTTTCCCTAAATTGTATTGCCATACTACATACTGGACTGTAACTAAAACAAAAGAATCACCTCAACGGCCCGTAGAACGTCTCTGAAGACAGACCGCTGCTTTCTTTTATCCACTTTGGCCCGGTGCTTGTTTCCATCAGTAGCCAGAGCTCTTAGTTTCTCTGTTAGAAGGTCCATATCTTCATAAAAGAAATCCTAGTTTAAAAAAAAAAAAAAAAAAGGTGTTTTTTTTTTGGTTGGTTGGTTTTGATTTTATTTTGGTTTGGTTTAGGGTTTTTTTTGTTTTGTTTTTTTAGTTTCTAGCTTAAACCTCTTCCTCTGCAAATAAGAAAATGGATCTCCAAATTTTGGGCACGTAGATCTCTACAGCCTCTTACTTTGTTATTTCAAGGAACAGAAATGGCACTCCTGTAGTTCCATTTGCAGTGTTTAAGCCAGTAAGAACAAAGTCACAGCACCCAGTTTACCAAGAAGGGCACTAACGAAGTCAACGTTGGTAGTCAGAGCCACATGAAACTGTACAGCTCCTTCACTGTGCGTATACACCTGTAAATCTGTTCTGCTCCATAATTCCAAGACACTCAAACTGAACCTGCCTGCCACTCCTGACAAGCTGAGGGCACTTCAATATTATTAGCACACAATTCATGCTGCTGGAGACAGATTGTGAAATACCATTAGACTGATGGTAAGGAGTATTTAGCTATAAGTCTTGTATGGAATGGGAAATTAGAAGCAGGTTTTTTTTAGAAAATGTTTAATAAAACATTTGAAGTAAATGGTAATAAATTAGTGTTATTCATTATATTTAGTATTTAATATGTAGTTTATACATATAAAGAAATATTTTCTTTCCCCTATTTACTAATTTAGCAGTAGTTCAAATAGATTAACAAGAATGTATGTAAACTTATTTAAAAACAAGTTTTTGCCTTTTTTTTTTTTAAATCTGAATGTTTTGTCATGTCAACTAAATAGGGCAAGTTTACTGTATGCTTTTTGAAAGGAACTGGTCAAAGGCAAAACACAGTAAACATTTTTAACCTGCGCTGACTGTTAAGGATCCAATGAGAAAAATTTGTAATGATTAAAGGGGCATTTCCTCAATGGAACAGAAGTAGTTTGTAGTGAATAGGCTCGTTTGTTAGTGCATTTAAAGATTTTAGTTACTTGCAGTCAGCTTGACCAAATAAAGGATCAAGTTGCAATCTCCCTTTAGTTTTCTTTCAGAGTTGACTTCCATAGTCAAGAGACTCAAATCCCCACTGTCTGCAGTTACACAAAAGCCTCAACGTATTGTTTTGGATTATGCAGTGCTAGGTTTGCCATGATTCCTATCTCAATTGGAGTTATCTTTTCACTTTAGACAGTGTTCTGGCAAAGCACAGCAGCCTTGATCAAGTTAGGAGCCATTAGGCAGCTCTCCCAAGCTGTGCCATGACTTAAGTGGAAGGAGGTTGTTTCCTTCAGAGCTGTCAAGAAAACAGTTTGGAAATTAATGAGGCATATGGAAGAATGCAAAGGCAAGTTTAGCTGTGTATGAGGAAATATCAAGCAGCTTTCATCTAATCCAACTCAAAAGCAAACCCCAAGAAATCTCAGATGTATTAATATTGGTATCTGTGCAAAATTTGTGCAAATCTTTTTAAAGTCCCCCCTCTTAAAATGACTGCCTAGTCTTTAATTGACTAAAATAGTCACAAACACTGTGAAACCATCCAGAAATACAAGTTATTCTTCTCAAGTTACCTAAATAAGGATACTGAAAAAACAATACTTAAGTCAACACGTCTTCCACCTAATGACAGAATTTTAGCTGTGAGAACAGAATTGTGCAGGTTGTCAATTACTTGAATGTGTCTGCACAAGCATCTGGTGAGTGTTCCCACTACAGTAAACAATACTGTTTTATTCTGAAATCTCTCTTGGGATTTCTTAATGTTTTAAAAGCTCGTATTGAATTTACATTTTAAATCTTGCACTCCACATTTCTAGTTGCTATTCAGTACTATTTGATGTGTTTTGTTTCACTGGCCCTGTTTTGCAACATAGAAGTTAGTGTAAAAATGACAGCTGAATTGCTGTGAATCAGTGCTATACCCACTTAGATTGGGGCAGACTCACTTAAAAGAACAAACCAGGGAATTGTCTGCCACTTGTGGAGATCCAGGGTGCTATGTAACACAGGTTAAATATTATGTCTCGTCATCATCCCAATGCAAGAAAATTTAGCTGCTGACATCTACTTACAGCATCTGTTTCACGTGCCAGTTCAAACAGAAGGGCTAATGTTTCTCCAGCAGCTATTCTCATGTTGAGATCATCACAAGACAGCAGACTTGGAAGTTTATGCAAGTGCCTAAGGAGTAAGTCATATTCCATTAAGGTGTAAATTTTGTTAACACCATTTCATTGCATATAAACAGTACTACAAATTCTGTTTTCCAAGAAAGATACTCACATTTCAATTTTCTTCTTCACTTCATTCATCGGACAGATAGTCAACAACAGTGTCCATGCTAAGAGAGCACTGATGTGAAGCACAGTATTATGGGTACTTGATACACCATTAGTATCTCTATCTCGCTGATAGGCCTTTGTGAAGATGTTTTCTAGGCATTCCATAGTAGAGTACAGTTCCTGAACAAGGGAAAAATATAATGGAAGTGGCTTAAGATTCACAAATTTTCATCTTGTCAACTTATTAAATTAAAAAAGTGTATTTATCCTCACCGTTATGTCATCGGTGACAATGAAACAGCAAATCCCTAAGCAGGTTGCACACTAGACACAAAAGAAAAAAGTGTCAGTATTTGACATAAGTGTTACAATGGACAAAACCTTCAAACTTGGACCTTTGAAATTTAACATCTGGAATAATGTAAACTTGACATTAAGACTTTAGCAGAGTATAAAAGCCTGCAACTCTGTTAATTCAGCTGCTTTGTAATACTTATCTCCCAATTCCCATCTACACTCAGGATGATTTTATAGCTGTTACTCTAGCAAGCTTTCACTTTTCATGTATTATTATTTAATATAGCTTCCAAAGCCCTTGAAAGAGCTATACATAGCACTGCTTTCACCAAATTATTTTAAATCTCACTAGGATTCATTACTAGAAAGTATGATGACAAACAGTAATGGACATATGATATTTATTCACAGCTGTGGGAAATATTTTCCCTTCCTGACAACTATTACAATCAAATGGCATGAAAACTCTGAACTGCAAGAGCCTTTCCTTGAACTTTGCAACTTCTACTGCAAGGTCCTACCCATCTCTTCCCTATCCTCAATATTCTACTCCAATTCCTCTTGCAAAGAGTATGGAAAAAAATGTTCGAAGGTCATGTTTACACTAACCACAAAGGACTCAAAATGACATTTAAACAGGACAAGCTTTAATAGCTTTTGTTTGTTTGTAGAACTAATTGCTGTTGAACCAGTTCTACCTTCTCTTGCAGCTGACAGGATCTATTGAAACATAGATTGAGTACAATAGAGTAGCCACCCATTTAATGATAAAGGCAAGTTGGAAAATACTAGTTAAATCTCTAAAGTTTTTAAAAAACTCAGCTCTTGGCAAGAGCTTTAGACTGTCTTCACTAAACATTTCAAGCATACCACTGATGTATGGATGAGATGACTGGGCAAAAAACTCAAAATACTTTTGGTAGTACAGTACAAATGTACAAGTGTATTACGTATGTAGTCCCAGCTGTGCTACATGTGATTTTATCAAAAATAAATATAATTGCTTAAGTAATATTCCTGGGCTGTTAAAGAATAAAATTAAACTTTAAGAATAAAATAAAAATAATACAGGAAGGATACATTAATCAGTGGGTAAACTTAAATTTTTTTTTTCCTATAGGACCTCAACATCAGCCCTCAAGAACTGCAGAAAGGAGACTACAATACAGTGAGTTCAGACACTTGTCAAAGTAGTACACTGAACAGCTTTTTAAGAAGGTAACCAAGCTGAAGAAGAGAATCATGTTCAACCTTCAGGTGGGACTTTTTAAGTCAGTGAAAACCGCTACATATCATTCAGAGCATATGTCAACACTGTGAGTACACACTAGTGTGGTAACCTTTAGTTCTGGATTACACAACAGTGAGCTGGTCAAAAGCAGCCCTCTGTCCCTGCCTGGCAAATAAACATTTCATACTTACAGCCTGTCTGGCTTGGATACTGGCTGTTCCGTCACAGACAATCTTCTTCAGAACTGGACCAAGAGTCTTAAAAATCTCCTCACTTTCAATTCCTGACCCCATCTGCACACACAGAAGACAGGCCAGTCCGGCAGCTGCACACTGTTCGTCACTCTTACCTGGAGATTAACACACTATAATGAGCAATCACCTTCTGCGTTGCTTTCTTCCTTTAACATTTAAAGATCGTAGCATGAAAGCTTGCAAGTGGAAATTCAGAGACTAATAGTTACAAGATAATTTCAGTTCATTTTCTAGGACAGTTAAAATATGACACCTAAATTTCAAAAAGGAATGTTAACTAAATTATTAAGCACTCTATAAAGTACTAGAGAAGCCTCACAGTCTAAATTCCTTTTAAGCAATGTGCTATTTCATAAGGATTATTGCTTTCTATAGCAAGCATGTTCATTACCTTTCTTTATGCAGCGCTCAATGCTATCAGTTAGAGTCATTCTCCTTTCCATGATAAATTCATAGAGTATTTTAGAAGAAAAAGCACTTTTCAGACTTTCAAGGGCTGCTTGTCTTGTCTTTGCACTGTTAGAAGAGAAAAGGAAGACTTCCTGAAATCAGCACACATCAGTTAAACCTTGCCTTTGTTTTATGGCAGTTTATATTTGTCTGCTCCCAATAGCAGAGAAACCCACACAAGTACAATGACATAGGAAATGCTACAAGTTGCCTCCTTACTCAAGGACAGCAAAACTTAGTTTGGAGACAGAGTTCACAGCAGCACACCAGGCTAGAAATAAAGTCACTCTACTTCAAGCTATTAGGAAAGTCTAACTCATCCAAAAACTCCATGGAGGGAAAAAGGTCTTTTCAGATCCAGAAGTCCTCACTAGCATGAAATAATCCTAACCTCAGTAAGCATGTAAAAACATTTGATGTGTATTTCCCTTATTAAATCAGAGGAAGCCAGCAAACAATTTATGAAAGCGTTTCTTCAAAGCAGATTATACCTCTTGTCCAATGTAAGATCAATAAATCCCTTCAATTTATATTCTAAGTCCTCTTGAGTGGCTTCTTCATCAACTTCAGGCCCTAATCCAGAAGAAATAATTTCATTAGCCGGCACAGTAGTTCCAACACAATGTTTTTAACACTGAGAAACCAGTTTAACACAGACAACAGCTACATAATTGCTCAGTATTATGGAAGCTCAATGGTATTAATCCTACTACATCAAACCGCCACCCAAAATACTTTTATAAAGACTGCCTTGTTGATACATCTGTGCTGTTTCTCTGTCTGCTCCTTACATGTGCCAAGAATGTATGGCAAAAAGAGTCAGATCTTACAAAAATTTGCTCCAGCTCATGACCATCAGTCAATCCTGTCAGCAACATGTTTTCATCCACTCCACTACACCTACTCCCGGAGTACAGTGGCATGCCCACTGCTGATGCAGTGAGTATTGTCAAAGCAGCCTGTCCTATATGGCATCGCTTTAGAAGCCTCTGTGACATGAGCTCAGCTAAGAGTGGCAAGTATTCCCAGGGAAGGCTCCCTGCCTTATCTCTCTGTATCAGGCTTTCAGGTCTCCTCCTCCCAGGAAAAGGACATTAGAGCAGTCCCGGTTGCAGAGATGGTAAAAGAGACAATGCACAAATCTAGTTCACAACAGGCAAACGTGACTGTTCCCATCCTAAACTCTTCTGCAGTTCCTACTGCCTCGACTTTTATGAAAATCAATGTCTTATAATGCACCTTAAAATTCTTATTGTCTCTATGTCAGAACTGTATAATACTAATAGAAAGGAGCCTCGTGAAACCTGGAGTATATTTTTACAAAACAAAAACAAACTAGACTAACAATCACACAATGTTAATGGAATGTCACTATTTTGCTACTGCTATTTACAGTCTAGTACTTAAACCACTAAGTCAACTCAGGTTTTATATTTTTACAAAGATGGATAAATGAAAGAATTTACCATCCTCAGTGAAGCTAGCAGGATCACTGAAGCCACTGCAGTGACTCATAGTTTCAATTGAAGCATCTTCATCACTAAAAGGCTGCACATTTCTGGGCTGACCACCTTAAGGAAAGATGAATACAATAGTTTGGTCATTTTTCATACGGAAAAGAAAGATCTGAACACCAAATGTAGAACAGAACTCTCCCAGCAGATTCACTCTCCCTGATCCAATCACAGAAACAACACTTCTGTCCTCTGCTGATTCCCTTACTCTCACCTATTCTGAAGGCTAAGTTGGCTGTGTTCTGGAAGACCAGTTGTGAATGGTGGGGAAGGACCCACTTAGTACCGATCCAATTCCTATTCCAGATATAGGTCCAATTCCCACTCTAGATTTAGCATCTTTCTACAATCAACTTCAAGGTAATGCAATTTACTGTGACAGTGCTTTAAAAATAGGTCTACATTAATTCAACTGTCAGGACAAGCTACTTAAAAAACTGCCATACAATCTTCAGTTTTTAATTTTGAGGAACTTCAAGACAGTAGAAGTTAAACATTTAGGCAATCATACATTACCAGGTTCAATGCAGGATTTATGGGACTAAGTTTAGTACGTGCAGCATCAGCAACGTGCAACTTCTTTAATACTGAATTACAAATACGAGTCAGAACATCAAATGCTTCAACAAGGGATAAAAGTTTTCCCCTTTGGGACCAAGAAGGTCTTGGTGTGGTATCTTCAAACTTTTTGAAGAAAGTAGTATTATTTTTACCAGTAGTCATCCCTACAACTTTTTATATCTGTTATTTGTCCAACAGCTACCAAAAGTCATTTACTCTGAACTCCATTCTTCCAGTTATTTTTTTGTGGCACAACTGATTCTAAATTATTTACGAAGGCAGCATCACAGAGCTTGCCACCTTCAGGACTACCAAGACCCCAAGAAACTATTTTTATGCTTTTTGGTTGGATCAGTGTCCAAGCACTCTCAAATTAAATCACACACCAAATGTTTTGCTGCTTTTAGCCATATCCACCTGTATCACTGACCATAACCCAAGAGAAAAACACCAGTCAACGCATGAACGAAGAAATTTGGAAGCTCACAGTTCCAGCACGGCCACCTTCTTGTTTGATGTCTACTGATATCAACTGATATCTACTGATATCAAACAGGGAAGTTCAGTGGGAGAAGTGGCAAGAATGACAGCAAGCCCATCACAGACTAAAATAAAAGGAGCTGCAGAAACACCTTGTGAATAGCACTGGATACTAGAGATTGATGCTGCTCACGGCTATGGTAGCCCGAAGTAAAATTTCTCACCACTCCATAAAACCTCCATTCTGCCCCGGCAGCAGCACCTCCGCTACGCACATTCCCAATCTGCACGAAGATCGTTTATTTTACAATATCCTATTTTAAGCTAAGAACAAGGAGGGGGGGTTGGAGATACAGCAGCGTTTCGGGGCACAACGGCACGGTCTCCCCGCGCTTTGCCGCCGCGGGCCCTAGGCCGCTGCTCGGGGCGCTCTCGCCGCCGCCGGCGCAGGGCGCCGCGCCGGCTTTGTCCCCCCGGCGCTATTGCGCACGGTGCGTGATGTGCGCGCGTTTCCGGGGCTCGGCTCCTGTCAACCCGCCCGGCCCGGGCGCAGCTCCGGGCGGCCCCCGCCCGTCCTCTGCTCACCCACCCCCACAGGAGCCGGGAACGCCCAGACCAGGGCCGGAACCGCTATAGGCACGGGAAACCGCCGGCTGGACCCCGCGCCCCTGCCCGCCCGGCAACGCTCACCGGCTCCGCGCTGGTGGTTGCTCCCTCGCTCTTAGGCTGGGGCATGGTTCGCAGCGGCAGAACTCGGCTCGGCTGGCTCCCGCGGCCCCTCGCCGGTCTCGGACTCTCTGCTCCCCCCCCGCCCGGGAATGAGCGACAATCAGCCGATGGAAGAGCAGGAGCGCTTTTTACTCCAACGCCTCTGCGAGGCCGACTTCGCGGTCCGGGGCAGCGGGGGTGACTGGCGAGAGCAGGCGGAGGGAGAACCGGCGGCGAAGGCAGAAATCCCCGTGGAGGCCCGTGAGCGGAGTCGATGCATCTTTCTCCTCTCAGACACCCGGGCTAAAGGCGCGGAGGAAGGCGCCGGACACTTTTATAGCGCCCGCGCCTGCGGGGGCGGTTGCCGGGCGCCGCCGCAGCCAAGGGCGGGCGCTGCGACGGCGCGCGGGTGACTCAGCCGCGCGAGCTCGTGACGTGCGCGCGCTGCTGCCCAGTGCGGCTGCGCCGCGGACGTCAGCGGCCCGCCTCGCGCACCAACGCCGCGGTGACGCCGGAGCGGCGGGCCGGCGCCAGCTCGGGGCCGGGGGGGTGCGGGGCCGTGCTGGGGGCGGGCGGGGCTACCCCGGGGTCGTCGGGATACGCGTCCCGCACGGAGACTTGAGGGCCGCTGGCAACGGGAAGTGTGCTGTGCGGGGCCGTGGCCGGCACTGCTCTTCGTGTAGGGCTGACGGCGAACGCCGGAAGGGTTCACAGAATCACGGAACAGTTCGGGTTGGAAGTAATCTCTAGAGATCATCCGGTCCAAGCCTTCTGCCAAGGCAGGGTCACCTCGAGCAGGTTACACAGGGACGCGTCCAGGTGGGGTTGGAATGTCCCTGGAGAGGGAGACTCCATGACCTCCCTGGGCAGCCTGTTCAGTGCTCTACCACCTTCAGTGTAAAGTTCTCATGTTGAGATGAAACTTAGAAGCTGTGTTTTGAAGCTGTGTTTTAGTTTATTGCCGTTGCTCCTCATGCTGTTGCTGGGCACCACTGAAAAGAGTCTGGCACCCACGTTTGAAATATTTGTGTGCATTAATGAGATCCCCTCTCAGTCTTCTCCAGGCTAAACAAGGCCCAGCTCCTGCAGTCTCCCTATTAAGAGAGATGCTTCAGACCCATATTCATCTTTGTGGCCTCTGCTGGGCTTGCACCAGTAGCTCCTTCTCTTTCTTGTACTGAGGAGCCCAGAACCACTGTGTAATTTTCACTTAAAAACAGATATGCAGGATAGATGCCTTACTTCTTCACAACAGATTTCCTCCCACATACAGAAATGGGTTTTGTCACATAGCTTCCAATTTAGAGACTTGTATTTTATATCATTGTTAATCCAAAATTGATTTTTTTAATGTTCTCTGCTTAACTTCAAATAAATAAATAATAGGATAATAAATAAAGAAAATAGGATAGCATTCCTATCCACCAAAAGGAGGTTGGTTTCCAATGTTTCTGAGCTGTGAATGTTAGTGAATGCTCACTGGTGGGCCGTATCAGAACTGCACTGTTTGAGGGACTGGAGGCATTTTTGCAAAATGTGCTGAAAAGTTACATAAGACACAATAGCAATTACACCGTTTGAATTCCTTTGTGTACAAAATGTATTTACACTGACTTCCAGAAAGGTAAACTTCCATAACAATTCTCCATACATGTTACATGACAAACAAAGGATTTAGTGACCCATTTGTGCATGCTGGGTCAGGAAATGCTGGAAGTGTCTATTTCTAGAAAACGGCAGCTGGCTCTGCCTGAGCCTGATGTTTTGCATTGCTGTGCAGCGTGAGCCTCCTGGTGAGCGATTCCTGAGCATTCCGGTGAACGTTTCCTTGGGCATAGGAAGGTCAAATTTCTGAAAAGGTTTAGGCAGACCTGTTTAAGAAGAGCAGAGAGGAGACAGAAGTCAGTATGTACTGCATGTGTGCAGGACAACATGTGAATGTCTCAGGGGCACTACTTTTGATCCTTCAGGGTGAAATGCTAGAGCAAAGGAAGCTTTCCAGGTAAGTTGACAGAGGAGTTGCAATTAGATGCGGAAGGCATAACTGTACCCTTGGGTACACAAGATTTAATATTAGAACAAGAGAGCAGCGCTGGACATGCTACAACACCCAGCAGCAGCGAAGCAAACTTGTATGGTGGGAATGTTTGAGCTGCAAGGTGCCAATACCGTTTGAGCGAGGCCAGTCATGTCCTGATTTCCTGTGTGTTCACCCTCTTTCTTGATACACAGATGCATCTCGGGGTGCAGTCTGACTGGCCTCGACTGAACTGAAGTTGCTACCTTCCTGCTGGTAGCCCCATCTCACAACAGTGCTGGAATGGATTGGATTTAGTGCTGAGTTCCCTGCAGGTGTGACAATCTGAACAAGGTGCCGAGCTGTGCGTGTCCCTGCGGCAGCCCAGGTGTCCTGCAGTGGGCAGGCACAACACCAGCAGTACCTCATGGTGGAGTTGGGAGAATAAAGTGTCATAGCCCTTTTATCTTTGAAGTCTCCCCAGCACAGATGGAGGTGATACCCTGGAGAGGGAGAGAACAGAATATTGCAGCTGAGGTGGGAAAAGAAACTGCTGAGGTACAAAAAGCTGTTGCCAGATTTGGACAATTAAAATAAATTACAAAAGGTGACAAAAACAAAGAACTCGTGACTACTTTGGGTATGTGACCACTTTGCATTTTACTTGGGCTTCTGAAACACACAGACTCCAGGTTACTGAGATTCCCAGGTTATCTGACCCTGTTCATTGAGGTCACATAAGAGGAGTTGTGTATCACTGCTTAGTTTTGCCATCTGTCTGTGACAAAACAGATTCTTTGTCTCGATTGCTGACTTCTTGCCCACTATCCTGATTTATCCTATTAGCAGAAGCACATGGCGCCAATAGGCTGGCTCAAGAGAGATTTCTAACAAAAATCTTTGGCTAAAAGGAGAGTCCCATGCTGTCGGCAATCTGTACACCTATTGTCTGGCTTGTGCAGCAGCTACTGGTGTCAGGGGTGTCACAGTCCCATGGGCAACAATGATACCAGTGGTGGGTGAGAGGTGGCATCTTTTGGAGAAATGCATTTTATGAAGCAGCAAGACAAGCTGGGAGCAGAGGGTGACAATAAGGCAGGCATGGCAGTGGCTTCACTACCAAGCAGAAGCAGCACCCAAACAAGAATAACGAAGCAAATCTGGTGGTGGCTACAAGTTTCAGCTGAGAGTACAGATCCAAGGGAATGTAGTGACAAGGAGGTCTGAGTTCGACCTAGAAAGCCGAGTCAGTGATTCAGGGGCAGAATCAGGTTCAGTGATTCAGGGGCAGAATCAGGTTCAGTGACAGTAGCCAGGGCCAGCCAGCCACTAGTCTTGTCATCATCAGACAAGCCTGCAGTGACAGGAAGGATCCAAGATCAGCCCAGGTGGGTCAGGGTCTGGATCAGTCCATATGTGGCCAGACATAGTCATATCTATAGCAGCTCAGGCAAGGACCAAGGGAGAGTCCTTCCATGTAAGCAAAGCTCCTGAGCAAAAGTGAGTGTCCCTTACTTCTTTCAGCTCTTTCTCATGCAGCAATCTGATCCAAGGTCACTCAGCCACACCATGAAAGAAAAGGTCTAATTAAGAACTGCAGCCCAGCTGAGGGATGTGACTGAGTCAGTACAACTGACTCAGTTTATGTGTCTTAGTAAGTGTTTATGTGCCAGAGTTTATTTTAAAGACATGTAAACCATCATAATTTATGAACAATTGAAAGCATGGTCAGACAAACTCTGTGTACACCATTAAATGCTGTAAAGAAGTCACAAGTGAGGGAAATCACATGGATCCTTAATTCATATGTGTGTTTTCCTCCTCTTTTGACACAATGCTTTTGTTATCTTTGCAGACAAAACCCTTTGGATTTTCTTTTTCCTTTCTGCTGGTCCTTAGGATACAACTATCTTTGGACCCAGAAGAGAATCCCAGGCTTGTACTGGTTGCCCTATATTGCACAGTCAACTTTCTCACAGTCTTAAAATGTCTCAGAGCCAAGAAAAGAGTCCAGACCTGGAAAATGGACCATGCTGAGACATTCCCTGGGTGAATACTGCAAAATACCTGTGTTTCTAGTGACTTATGAGGACTGACAGGCCTTCAGAGTATGAACCTGTTAGAAGTGCCACAGTCCTCACTCTGGAACACTTAATGCTCCAAATGCTGTCATCACTGACATGTAGCCACACTGCCCAAAATAAATTGCCAATGATAAATTACAGCCACAGCCCCTCTCAACTTTGGCTGCAGTTGCTACAGTGGTATCCTTGCTTGGGGGCTTACTTGACTCTGCAGGAAAAAGCAGCTCATTCATTTCCTTTATATAGGTAGGACACCCAGTCTTGTGTCCTGGGAGAAAGATTAAGACTCAGAAGGGAAAGCTGATGTCAGGTCTTTACTGAGAAGGTGCTCAGATGAATGCATGTACTCCCAGGTATACACACAAGATGTATCTGATCAGTTCTCACAGAACTCCTCTTATTTCTGAGATAGTGATTGCAAGTGACAGGAATTTTTAATGACAGCAGTAAGATACCAACTTCAAATAAAAAGACAGAGAGGGAAAGCCAAGAACTGCAGCTTTTTTTCTGTTTGAATGCTGGAATGTATATTGGAGGGCTAGGCAGTTATAATATTTCAGGGGTATTCCATTGCAGCAAAATATATACAGCATCCAAGTTGGAGGTCCTTTCAGATTTCTTATACCATTTACCTCTCATCTTCTTATTTGTATTTTGGAAGCCTAACCCATTGTGGTCCAAGTACATCCAAGAACCCCAAGTCCAGAATAAAATTAAATGTGATGGCAGGCTCATTACTGGAGTTCCTATTACTAGTTTCTGATGGAGGTTTTGGTCTTAGCTGAAGGAGTGTCTTCAGACACTGAGGGAAGCTCATGATATCTATAGGTGGCTAAAGTCCAGAGCTGTAAGGTGATGCAAGACCAGCCCCTACTTTTTTCCCTAATTTCAGCAGCCCTGCGTGTATGGACACATAGAGGACATTTTGAAGGGAAAAGAAAGCAATCAGAAAAGAAGTTCAATTATTTATGGATTTAGCAAGCCTGCCTGCTGATACAGAGGCATGACTTTGCAAATCAGGTAAGTGCTTAGTGGTCACTGATAAGTCCTCTCACAGCGTTGGTGGTGTTTATGTTATATAAACAGTGCTAGAGGCATATATTGCACTCTGTGTATAAAGAGAAAGGTGGCTCATGCCCTTTCAAATTTACAATCCTTTTTAAATTAACAATTTGTGCAGTACATTATATGTGAACTTTATGAAACGCTGTGTATTTATGCAGCTGAGCACATCCTCAGTGGCACACTACCCCGACTTTCCACGGCAGGGGGTTTCAGCTGCATTCATACTCCAGATATTTTGTCTGATTTTATCTAGATTATACTGAGCCTTCCCTCCTTTTCCTGAGGCACATCCTTCACTCCATATTTATGATTTATTCATGCCAAGCTTTCTTGGATCTCAGTACATATGCCATTATTAATTTCATGTCTAAATTTGGCTGCCTGAGCTTCAACTATCACTGCCAATAGCAACTGACCACAAATATTATCCCTAACAGCGTTACAGAGCAACTGTGACCCCACAGAAAAAGAAAGATAAGACTTTGTGAATTGTAAAGCCCTTGCAAACATTTTGCAATAGCTTACAAGATTTTGTTACGATGAGGATTAACACATTCTCTTTAACAAAAAATATACGTGACTCTATATTTGTCTCTAGTTTATTGTTTCTCGTGGGGCAAGCTTTAGCAAACAAATAACTTTGAATAAATAATGTAATTGTTATTGTAAAACTGTGTTGTAAAATCATGTATTTCATGACTCTTAAGGCCTTGTATGTTGTCAGTTTGTGTCTTGCTTCACTTAGTCCTCTGCCTGTTTTGCAAAATTTTGTGTTTCCTAATATCAACCACTAAGTTAATGCTAAGTATTACCCAGGAAAATCAGCAATTTTCTGCTGTTCTGAAATGAAGTATTATATATATATACATATATGTGTATACATTCATATATATATATGTGTATGTATATATGCATGTATATTTAGACATAGGTTCAAGCTGAAACCTAAAATTCATAATGACTTCCATCCTTCCAAATTAATTTCAAAGTATCAGGTTTGCATAGAATGAGGGGACTGACACAGCCTTTCCCCAGCATGCAATACAATAAGCAGGAGTATACATCTTGTTCCTCTTAGCACGTGTTTCTATTGCATTATGTGCTGTTGACCCAACTGGTTAGCCAATACTCAGTGTCATTTATAGGGGAATCAGATATTTTTCTGTTTCTGCCCCATTATTTTTTGGCAATGTGTAATAGAGGCTCATTCCACTGAAAATTATGAAGGATTAAATAGCAGGAGACAATACTCCAAGTGTCATTTCTGCCAGTGCTCCTGCCGAACCCCCTCCATGCTCACATTCCTATATCCTCTTCTAGCTGTTTGCCAGGCACTTGGCTGTGCTCTTCCACCCCATTTGGCAATTCACAGCTGCAATCAATAGTTTGTGTTTGTATTTGCTGGGACAGTTTTAACTGTGTGCCCCAAGCACTTCATGTTTGTATGTGGGGCTGGCCTATGGGCAATGATTTTCTGTTACTGCAACAACCATAAAGTAGAAAGACACTGACTTGGCCTAACTTCCCATCAGTTGTATACCCTACCACTACATGTGCCAGTGACAGCTGGAAGCATGTTGACAGCATTTCTGTTCCTTCTAAACCTTGCCATGCAATTGCCCATCGCTTAAGAGATTTGGCCTCTCTTGCCGTGGGCAGCACAAGCACTTTAATAATTTGCTGGGATATACAACACAAGGGTAGATCAGATGCTCAGCTGTAGTTGTTCTTGGTTTCGTTCTTGAGCAATCCTGCTCTCACGAAATAGAGTTTTCAGTCCTTCCCCTTGATGAAAATGTACAACGACAGGCCAGTGGCACCTTCCAATAGTTCTTTTTCAAAATACAGGTGATTTTACAAGATGTCCCTTTTGATGACAATATAAAGGATCAACCCTGTTTGTATTCAGTAACAAAAAATCTAAATAAAACAGCATAACACCAAGGATCAGAAAGGACTTTTTTGTATCTGTCAGTCCAAATGTTTACTCTTTCAGATGTGTTTATCACATAACCTCTTAAACTAACTCATTTAGTTTCTTATTCCCTCATCTGCATCTGGAAAGCTGCTTCCAAAGATCAGCCTTCTGTTTATCAGAACAATTTATTTGTGCCCAGTATGTATCAGTTTGTCCTGCTGACAAACCTCACCTTCACCTCTTCTGTGGTGTTTACACTGCTAGGAGCAGCTGGTTTCTTTCTGACTCTCTGTTTTTTGGGGCACCACGCAAATTCCCTAGAGCAATATGCTTCCTTTGTAGCTTAAAGTATTTAAATAAATCATCTAATTTAGAAGCCAAGTCAGAACTTAGGTAGGCTGAATGACTGGAGGTGCCCATCTCTTTCCATTGACTACAGGAGTTCCTGGTGACTGTGCTCCTAATTTATGTGTCTTTGTGAAGTGCCTGAAGTTGGGCAGCATGAATCTGGGCTTCAGTGGGGTTGGTTTTTGTCTCCTGACAAGTCTTGAACTCTTTCTCTGCACTAGTTCCCATGGCAATTTATCTTTCTTGAACATAGATGACCAGCATTCCAGGTGAAGTTTCATCAGTGTCATTGATAGCTTTCCTGCCTCTGTCAAACTACTTCCTGTCTGAAATAGTTTACCATCACATTTACTTTAAACAGGCCTGAATTCTGTATTGTATTTCCTTTCTCCCTGAGGTGTACAGCTCATTAACTCCCTAGCTGAGACCTGAAATTCATTTTAGTCCTGAAATCCATGATTTTTCAGCATGGATTATTAATTTTTACTTTATTTCTGTCAGCCTAGACAACACAGTCAGCTCTTCCTAGGCAATATTTAAAACCTCCTTTATAAAGGCATCGCCTTCCACTTTGCATGACAATTTTAAGTTCCATTAGCAACCCCTTGTTTCTGGTGTCCTGGTAATTAGTGGGAACATTAGGCTACTTCCTTTCAAGAACAAGAAATTCCTGTCAGAAGTCTGCATTTTTGTGTTGAATACTCATCCACTTGTTCCTTGTACACTTGCCAGGCTGCCCAAATAGTGAATACTGAAACGTGTTGTTTCTTAATAACAATTTTTTCTTGAAATGGACTGAAATATAACAATAAAGCTACTATTGTCTATCATGTAATTGCAGCCCTTTTCCCATTCCATCAGTGGAAACTGCTGCTTATTTGAAAGATTATTATTTAATTGTTGCTTGTATGAAAGGTGATTTCTCACTGCAAGTCATACTGAAGCTGCTGGGGCCTGCAAAAGCTCATGCTCTACAATCAGAATGATATGCAGACTTCATACCTCTCTTTATACTGGAAATCGAAAATACAAAGAGTGGTTGAATGTTGGAGGGGAAAGATTGTTTCAGCTGCTGGCTTACAAGAGCTGGTTAAGCAAGATGGGGAGAGAAGTGGCAGGGGTCATTTGCAAGGAAGGGAGAGTTGGTCTTTTTCTGTGGTATCAAGAGAGCCAATAGGTACATGGCTTTTATTCTACCTAACTCAAAGCATGGAAGTACTAGGCTGTACGCTTTCTGGTACCTTAAGGTCAAAGTCCTGGCACATCTCAGATAATTCTGCATTCCTGCCTTCCTCTTCCCCACAGGATGACTGTGTGAGTCCCTTCCCATCTCTCTATTCATTGTCTCCAAGAGGGCTTCTATGCCACCCATATCTGGGTCTACCTTTCCTCCCCTGAGTGGTTCGGTGTCCTTCATTTCCTTTTCCCTCACCACAGTCACCATGATTCTCCTCTCTCTCATCCTTCTGCCCTTCTCTTTCACAGACTTATTTGAACACTTTAGACTTACATGGAGAATATCTGAGATATTCTCAATGATTTGATCAACTTATTTTCTCAGAGGTGGGCTGTTCCAACTGCTGTCAGAAGTGCTGGACATGCTAACTAGAGGCTCCAACCACTGCTTTCTGGTTGATTGGCCTCCAAATCAGGCAATTTCTGTCCAAGGACGTCTGTAACTTTCTTAAAATGTTATGGAAATCATTGAATGCAAAGTTATACAGTTACCCTATTACAGGCAAATATAAATAAGCAGACAAGTGTATGAAGGCTTTTGTGGGCCCTGGGTTCAGCTCCCAAAGGTTGAAATCATTCCTAGATGCAAAAGCTACATTACCATTTCAAGCACTGATGTATAAAATTAACAGAACCAAATTGCCAGTGCTAAGTAGTCATCATTTGCTCAATAAGAAACTACACAGAAGTGCTTTTGCACCAAGGAGAGGAAAATATGTGTCCGGCAGGAGTCAGAGAGCCCTCTCCAGCAAAAAAAAGAATGCTCTCAGATGCAAATAGAGAAAAGAGGGTATGAACCGGGCAGAAATAGGATGCAACCCATATAAAAACCTCCTGTGCAATCTATGGACAGGGTATGTACGGGGCAATAGTGTTTAGATTTTCCAGTTGCTGTCAATGCTAGCCAAAAATAATTACTCATTCAAATATGCTTAAGAGCTGCCTTTTGAAATTAAGAATCTGGACAGACAGGAACTGGCATGGAAATGTACACAACAGTTTGTTTAAATAGTGTCTTTCACAACCAGCCACCGAATGACACCTGACAAACCACAGTACTTTTGCCACGTCAGTAATCTATGCCACGTGTCCCAGCTTTGTCACCTTTGTCTGTGTCCATGCTTGGCACCCCCATTGCACTGACCTGTCTATCTGCCACACAACTCTTGTCTGCTCTCAATCATGTTTTAGACCTGAGGAGGCAGAATTGCAACTCTTAGTCTTATTTGTCACCTACTCTCCCCCTCCTTTCAAGGTTTTCCTATGGTGAGCAATTTTTTCAGGATGCTTGAAAAAGCAGAATTTTACCATGAGAAGTGTCATGCAAATATCCATCCCCAAGAGAAACTGTTGGAAAATACACACATGCTTGCTGTCAGAAATACCAAATTTCATTTGAGTTGAGGTCTGGGGGTGAAAACAGGCTGTCTTCCTTTTATTCGAGCATTCCCAGCAAAAGGATCTTAACAAAGAAATAGGGAGAAGAAACTATGTTAAAGAAAAAAAAAGACGAAAAAAGAAGAAGATGTGGAAAATATGTGTCCCTGCATCAGGTTCATATTGAGTACTTGGATGTGTGTGACTCCACATGAGAGATCTCTGCCTCCAGCAGCTTGCTTTCTCATATAAGAGAGAAAAATACTGAAAAAGTGCCTGCTGGACAGTCATCATGCACTGAGGAACACAGATGTGGCATCTCCCAAATGGATGATGTGTCTGCAGATTCAGAGATTCCCCTGTGGCCTCCATGCCATCACCTCTGATGGCTGTCCCTGCAGGCAGCAGCATGGAGGGATTGCACTCCTATCCCTGAGGGGTTCAAAATGACCTATAATGAGAATGTTGTGAATATTGTAGCAGAGACACAGTGGAAATATCCAGAGATGTGGTGCCTCGTGATTTGGCTCATTAAGGTGATAATCACAATGTGTAGCACTGGCAGCATTCCTCTGCCTTGAGGTCAGCATCCTAAACTAGTCAGACTGATGCCAGCTCCTCCACACACCTGCCAGTCATGTCATTAAAACCCAAATCCTCATCTCTATTAAGTCAGCACCTAAGCCTTGTTCAGTCCTTTACTGCCTTTTTGCAGCCCTAGTCCCAGCCATCAGGCACCTCCAGGGGGATGGGGAGGGGCCAAGTCCAGGCTGGGACATCAAACCTGCATGTGTGGCAGGGTCAGGATCAGGCCTGGTGAGGGGTATCCTTGCATTTAGCAGCTCCACTCCATTAGTCTCCCTGATGTTTCTAGCCCAGAGACAGTGGGCTCAGGATAGAAAACAGTATAAGCAAGGCCATAACGGAAAAGATAAGATATTACAAGATAGAATACAATGCAATGCAGTATTGTATTGTGTAAGATATTACTGCTGTGGTTATGAGAGCTCTAGGTTGATCAAGTGACAAGGCAGAGCAAGGTGATTCTACCAGTTTGTTTTCCATTTGTGTCATTTTTGGTGGTTTTTTGTGGGTTTTTTGGTGGCCTATTTTGGTTTGGGGATTTTTTTTTTGTTAGATTTCACTACTAAATCTAGAGAAAGCTGCCTTTTGTCTGTTGACACTGGCGAGAGCAAATCATTATTCCAGCCTGTATAATAAATCTGCTTCTAAATTCAGACGTTTCAGAGGGCATTTTGTTTTTAAAGGAGGCTCACAGTAAAGCTCTGTGCTGCAATTTGAAAAGGCAGCCAGCACCCACCCTGCAGCAGGGAGAGGGATGGAGCTCACAAGCCTTCAGTTGCACTTTCCTCCTCCTGCAGGACAAAGCCTATGAAGCAAAAAAGACAGGGCAGGCCTCTCACGGATGCTGCTGCCCAGGACCTCCACACTTCTGTGTGATACCACACCTCTGTGCACCCTTTTTGCCAGCATTAAGAAAATCTGCTCAGAGGGCAGTTAGCCACTCTTTTCCTCTTCTTGCATCACAGAATTTTTCTATTTCTAATTGCACCTAGGTTTATAAAAATATCTTTAAATCTCTCCAGTCTATTTATATGTTACACAAATAGGGCTGGATGAATGAGGCATACCCTATAGATAAACAACACACCTCTGCAGGTACCTTCCCTTCCATTTTTTATTTAAAAACATCTCAGGACCAGTAGGATAACATGCTGAAAATATAAATCATGTTGCCTTTTGATGTACTTGAGGTACTAGAAATAAGGAAAAGAAACAGATTTACGTATTAGAGTATTATAGACCCATGTAGGATGAATACTCAGTGTAGCTTGTAACAAATTTTAACAGAGGTAGTAATAGGACATAATTGCATTTGAGGTGTTTAAGAGAGGGAACGTTTCATACAGACTAACCACAGGAACAATTAGAGGTGCAAAAGTCCATTTTCCTCATGTGCTCTCAGTTACAGGGTATATTAAATTATGAACAAACCCAGAGGTTGCAATCTTTTGTTCTGAAAATTAACTAACCTCATAATTACAGGTTTTTATGTAACTAAAGCAAGCTTCTTTTGATCTGCACTTCTTTTAGATCATGTTGTTTTTACATCAAAATAATCACTGACCTGGTTTGCACAGGAGATATCTCTGAGCAGTATAAGTGAGATTTTTTTGCAATAAACCTCATTACACCCTGAGGGTTGTGGTTCTTTAATTTTCACAAGGCAAAATTGCTTGGAAGTCTCTACTATGATTGAAGTGGCTTGTAGCTACAAAACCCATGTATTCCCCCTGGCAATATTAGCCTTTTTAACTCAGGCAAGCCACGTAAAACCTCAGAACATCATTTGTTTCCAGTAGTCACAACTAATTTCTCACTAATGGAAAGAGTGCGATGCAGGAAAGATTGATTTCCATAAACATGATTTACTTTGTTATCTGTCTCATTAAAATAAGCAATTAGCCAAAGCTTTAAATGTTAAAGACTTTTCTGTGAGGATACATTGATGATGAAAGCAGATGTTCCTCCAGGATGGGAGTTCTTGTTCATTCACAGAGGTAGCAAGACAACTTACAGCCACAAATTCAATAAGAAACATGGCAAGGGGCTCTGTCTTTTCTCACCCACTCTCTTTCAGGAGAGCACATAACCAGCAACGTTTGTCACCTAACCCTTAGTGGGGACATGTGCCCAGGGTTGGCCTAACTGTGCTGAAACACCTGGACCAGTGCAGCACTGGGACTTTACCACAGCCCTCAGCTTCACTGCTTCTTCTGCTCAGTGGCACACAAACATTACCTGACGCTGGGGAAGCTCATTTCCCCCCATGCTCTTAATTTTGGGCAATAAATAAATAATATTCTTGGAGCAAAAGCTTGTAACTGAGACGGTTTTGCATTTATCATGCACGATAAATCCTGGCTGTAACACAAGCATCCATGTCAGTAAATTTAGCAGCTGTATTGCCCTGAAGACTGGTCCATATTTAGAAGGGTAAATAAGATTCTTTTTTACCTCAGCGGTTGCTGACAAAGCTTGTAACAGGTCTAATAATGCTTGTGTCCTGTGGGAAATATGTATGGTAATTTGCCTGTGTAAGCACTCATTCCTCCTAAGGAGGTGCTCTGCCTAGCTCTATGTGTTCCTTTACACATTTTGTAAGAACAGTTAAATAAACAGCTTACTCCCTGTGCCTCTTCTCACCAAATCAGTGACATGAGTAGAAGTCCAGCAGCCTCAAAACCCATCTCCAATCTTTAGATTGGAGAGTCTCCCCAATCCTCTTCTGCTCCAGACTCAAATGCTTTTTGTTCTGTGCCTTGAAGATCAAATGAATTAAGGCTACTTTAGAATTTTTTGGTCATGTAGCCTGGGAAAATCTTGCCTTCTGACCGTTTTATATACTGACATCTCTGTCCCTGGTCTTTGCAACTTAGGCATTATAAAAATGACCTCCAGATCCTGGGAAGGGAGCACATAGCTCTTTCCATGTTTCACAGCTTTTTTATTTATTTTTTTTTTTAATCTTTTAGTGTCTACAGCTGCAAAGACTGCTTATCTTGGATTTTCAAAACAATTTTTACATGTTGATTGCTATCATATAACTGATTGGCACTCAGCGTGAAAGATCATTTATGAATGGAGGGCACAAAGTGGTTTCCATTGCCGCCATCTCCTGGCACAGTTAATGAACTCCACGTGGCAATAACAAAGACACATTAACATGGAAGAGAAATTAAACAAACTAAAGTAGTATATAAATTTTCCTGAAGGCAGCTGGTAGATACCAGGAAAGCATCTTAAAAGATAATACACACCAGAAGGACCATTGCCAGCTGAAAATTTCAATGCTCCCTGGAACTGCCTTACTCATTGCTGTAGTACTGATGTAACACCCATGATGATATTAGAAAACATAAGAAAAAATTATATTTCTCTGTGTTTTGGAGAGCATTTGATATAGCAGCTCTGCAGTCAGTTTTATGGCTTTGCTGAAGTCGTTTCCCTTCTGTTTCAATGGCTCTTTCAGAAGGGGAAAATACAGAACATTTTGGCTTTTAAGCAGGTAAATGTGAAACAATGAAAATTTTAGCCATAAAAGTTCAAGGAGAGGTGCAAGGTTACAAATTAATTACAATTTTTTTAACTGATCAGCTGACAATGTCCTATAGTTACTGTTGTTGAGTAACTGTGGTAAATGAAAGAAAAATTAATAGATCTCCTAGAGTTCAATAAAGGCAAAAGAAGACATGCAGTGACCTGAGAAATAAATAAATATCTTTAGGTGCTATTTTTGCTGCACATCACAATGCATTTCAGAGCAAAAAATAGGCTTTGCTGTGCTCTGCACAGAGAGCAACTCTGTAAGGTGCACAGCTGAATCCAGTGGGAATCCATCACACCAATACAAAATATATTGAATTTCTGCCCTCATTTTGTGTAAAAAACCCCACAGTATTCTGTCTGTATTCCTTTCATTCATGCCAAATTTCAGATTCTTTAGGGTTTTGTCATTGTATTGTCTTGCCTATGAGCTCAAATTAATGTTTAATGATTTAAGAATCAAAAAATTGCTCAATATTTCCTGAAATCACATCTATATACTTGAACTGCAAGCTTCACTAATCCTCAGAAATTCATATTGCTGCCATTAGGGGGGATGATGGAACACTCGACAGCTTTTTGATCTCTTCCACAATCGTTACTCCATTCATCAGCCAGCCAGCTGGCTGCATCAGCTCCCTTTGGAGTCCCTTTCCCTGACTAAGCAGTGCTGCCATAAAACTGCATTGTATCCCCGTGCTCTGCCCTTCCTCCACAGATGTTACTGTTTCAATGGGCATACACAGTCCCTCAGCAAAGCTAAAATACTGCTCTGCCAAGTTCCTCTTGGCCAAGACACTTCCTGATGCTGATTTTTTTTTTTTTAAGAGCTTGTGTGAACTGTGTACCTTTCCCACCCCAAGGACAGAATGTCTTTGGTTCACCCTGGCTGGCAGCCTGCCCATATGGCATCCAGGTTTCTGGAGTTCGACATGGTTTCTATATGATCAGATTAAATTATTTTGGGATAATAAATTATTTGGCAGTGCACAGCACTCTCTGGAGCATAATCATTTATGCTCAACAAATATTTTGCATACATAAATGAAAGTAAATCCCAAAAATGTAAAACCTAACCTTTTAGCAGAGCTCTTTCCTTTGCATTGTGGAGTAAAGTAATAGTCTTCAATCAAATGTTCTGCAGGAAGATCTATCCCATGCAATGAACTAATTTTTACCAGCCAATCTCTATTTTTTCAATCCCACTATCAATTGCCATGTGAAATACAACTGGCTATCATGGAATGGCTCAAGAATAACCACGATTAGAATTTGGACTTACTTTGTATATCATAACACTGCTATTCAAAATAAGCTAACAAAAGATGCACTCCTCTTTGCTCTTCTTATGGCTTTCCTAGTTCATGTGTCACATTAAGATAGTGTGCACAAGAAAAAGAATTAGCACTGATTAGAGACAACTGTGACCTAGTGAGGAATTCATAGGCAACAGTAAGATGAGCAGGGACTGCTCATGTCATGGTGACAGCCGTGGTGGGGGCAGGTGTCTGGTATGATTCAAGGCTGCTCAGAGCAATAAACATCGGACTTATTGCTTCCTCTAAGAATGGGTGAGAATAAAGTTGCAGTGAGAATATAAAATATTTATGATTTATTTGTCATTTCATAACCGCTATATATAGCAGACGTACCTGTGGGAAAGCTCCCCTTACCTTTGGCAGAGGCAGATGCCCTGAAGCATTAACAGGTAGATCATGGCCTGAATGAAGCGTATCAGGGAGCTGTGTATGTGCACGTGGAGCAGGAGGAATGCTGGAAACACACATATTTGTGTGTAGTGCCTCTACAAGTGAAGCTCAGAGCACTTCACTTACTGCTGCTCTTACACTGCTCAACAGTTTTAGCATTGACTCCAAGAGGAAAATGGGATATAGGCTTGGTGAACGACAACTCACCTCCCCTTGAAGGTATTTCTTACTAAAGCGGGAGATGTGGATTTGCTGTTGATTCTGTTATGCCTCTCCTCGACCTAAATAAGGGACCAGGGTTGCCATGTTGTCCAGACCAGCAGTTTTCCCAGGTATGCAGTTACATTACATGCACAAGAGTTAATTCCAAGTGGTTGTTCTGTGGAAAAAGTCTAGTTCCTTACAGATCATTTCAAGTGTCCCCACGCATCCTCCCACTAATGATCATCCTGGTCACCTCCTCACCATCTCAGCACCTGCTCTCATGTAGCACTGACCAGATTTCCACCATCTCCCTTACTCTTTCCCTCATTTCTGTACATCATGTTTTCACTAATTCCTCACTGCAGTGCTTCATCTTCCTCTCATGCCTCTCTATTTTTGGCAGCTCAAGAGGCAACATATGCTCTGTCAGGTTCAGAGCTACGCATGTGCTGCCTGGCTTGCCAGTGTGCACATGCTGTTAAAGCAGTGGAGCGATGCCTCCTGCAGTGGAGGAGGGCAGAGCTACCCTTTCCTCTCCTCCTTTGGGGCATTCTCTTGGCCCTCTTACTCAACCAGTCACCTGCATTTTGTGATCTTTGTAGGAGTTAAATATCTTTGAGACTTCTACTTCTTTGACAGATTTGATAAAAATAGCCTGATAGCTTCAGGATACTTTTTGGGATGGGGAGGCAGACAGGAGGACAGGCAGTCACTGCAATTGCACAACTCCAATGCCTTCTAAAATGGAGATAAAAATTAATTATATTGGAAAATGGATCCTAAGGAATTGGACTCAGTACATCCCCTTTTGTCTGTCTACCAGGCTTCATTTTGTCTCTCATTCTGAATTTATATCACAAGGTCCATGAGGCAAGAAAGGTATTTTTGCTTTCTGTTTTCTCCATTAGAGTAAATAAAAAGTAGTAACAGATAGCAATACAAATATTTTGACCAGTTTCCTTCTCCATGGCAATTGCTTCTCACAAAATTGTTTTAAAAGCCCCAGCACATAGAGCCAATGAACTCAAACTGCAATATGATTGAAAGTGCTGCAAGATGCCCCTTGATCTCTTCCCCAGCTGCTCTTTTTCCTCCCCAATTACAATTTTTTTTTTTGCTGCTGTGACCTTCTGGCACTCAGCATGCCAGGTCTCCATCCCAAATATGTTGTCATGGAAATTTGGACCAGCACTCCTGAGGGATGGTGTGCCTCTCTCAGCCATTCCAATGACAAGTCCTGAGCAAACCTGGAGTATGGTCCCCAGTAAGGTCTGCCTGCCACAAGAAGCCTGCCAGCAACAGCAGGGCAGCACCTGGTGAGTGCAATGCAAGAAAACAAACTCTGAATTCTTAAGAACATCAGAGTTTGTCCAGATTTCCCTGCAAATCTGCAAGCTAATCACAGGAGGTCACACTGGTTGGCTGCACTGCTAACAGCATTAAGAGTTATAGCAAAATAATAAAGCAAGAAAGGCTGTGTACATAAAAATAACATCTCTAGGGGGGGTCTGAAGAGGATGAATTGGTTAAAACTTTGCCTTGATATTCAATGTTGAGGGTGCAGGGGTAAAGGACATCATAAAATAATGAGTCAGTGCAACAGAATTAAATATTCAATTTGAACAGTAGGATAAGTGATTGATATTCATACATGTTACCAGGAGGCCAGAAAGATGGAGATTAGCTCACACAGAAAGAAAAGACAATATTAAATATCTGAACAAGGTGAATAAATGGAAAACACTGAAAATGGATAGGAATAAGCCTGTTCTCAGTGGTTTGAAATATGGCAATATTTATGACCACTGTCTTGCAGGACATACATCAAATTTGCCTGTCTCAGGTAGCTTGTCAAATAAAAATTAAGATTTCTCTTTTCCAAAAGTAGTAGGCAAGAGCCGTGATGCTGGATCACCATTTCCAGTCTTCTGTCTCTGTGTTGAAGGTCTTGTCTGCTCTTTGCATGTTAAATCTATTCCTCAAATGCACCAAGCTCATTATGCTCTGCCTGTAATCCAGTCCCCAGGCAACAGAAAATATTGCTGAAATTTCTCACCTGCTAAAGCAGAAGTGAACTGGAACTGGGGAGTTTCCTAGAAGCTTTGTTTCTGTTTTTATGTACTGTGGATACCTGTTGTTACCCTTAGTTTGAACCCCATAAATATGATGTTTGGTGAGGGGACAGAAACAGATACACAAGAAAGGGGCCAAGGGTCAGCCATCTGACTGCACGGTATTAGTTGGTGTTGGGCTTTGTAAAGTTATCTGTCAAGACACTTTGAATACCAAAGCTGCCCCAGGGGTAGCTTGAAGCCCCTGAGCAAAGTCTCATCTCCTACGTGTGAGCCCAGCAGGGTGGCAATGCTCTGCCTCAAGCTAGCTCCTGGTGTGGGAAGATGTAAAGTCGTGTCTGGCTGCTGATTACAGGGGGTGGGGGGAGCTAGCGTGCTCTTTGTTCAGTGCGGATCTTGTCCTTGTCAAGAGACTTTCCAGGTGTGCTTAACTTTCACAGCAGAGGCTGCAGGCAGAGTGCCCCGGCAGTGCCCCGGCAGGCAGCTAAGGGCTGTGAAGGCACAGCAGAGCACGCATGAAAATCGTGCTGGTTGCTGTGGGCTGGGCCTGGCAGCGATGGTTGCTTTTGTTTTCTCTACCCAACTGCGAGGCCAGCTGGTGCCTGCTGGATACAGGCAGGAGGAGAAGGTTCCTGCCATGCCCCTTGGGGTACTGACTGGGAGGAAGACTCTGTGTTTCTGTCACTTTGCAAGTCTAGTGATCCAAGGGACCATTCCCTTGGGGAGATGGAGAGGTGTAGGTTTGTATTAGGATGGTGTGGGTGCTCAGCAGCCCCCAGGGCTGCCTAGAGGCACTGGTGTGTTGTGCAGACCCAGCTGCCTGCTCTCCTCCTACACCTGTCCGCCTGTCAGTCCCCACTTCAGCACATGGCCAGCCCTGCAGTATCCAGTGGCTTTAACCCAGTGCTGTTTGTACAGGTGGGCTGTTGAGAGGCTTTATTTCTGGGGCTGCAGGCTGACCTGTGCCTTCCTGCTTTTCTGTGTGGCTGCGGTGCACAAATGAACCTCACCATGGGTTGCTGTTCCTCACACTGATTTTGCTTTCCTCCCTCTGCAGATCAAGGTGGGTTGATTCTGAAGGCTACTCCAACATCTGTGGCCCCCTTGCTACTCTGGCTTTCTTTGTGTATTGCTAGCAATGTTCCCAAGTGAGTTGCTGTCTGTGAAGCCAGGGCTGGTGTGGGTGTTTGGCTCTCACCTCTTTGCCTCTTGTCTGGGGCAGTGGCAGCTTTTTTTCACTGTGTGACAAATGGCTGCTGGGATAAAGCTGTCTCCTGCAGGGAGCTACATGAAAGCTCCAGAGAAAATGAGAGCAAGAAAATGCTGAGGTTTCTCGTAGAAATTAGTAATTAAACATGCAGTAATTAAATAGGCATGGCTCCTGCTCCTATGCATGTGTTAAGCTCTGTCGGCTTTTGGAGAATGGCAGATCACGGCTGCTGACATAAATACTTTCCTGGCTGGTTTAAATTCTGTAAAGCTGCTCAGTCCGAGGGCTGCTTTGCATTCAAAGGTGCAGAGAGAAGCAACTGAGTTGTACCAGTAGGAACCCTACCTGGAATGCAACAGCCAAGGAAAATCTGAGCTCCAGCAAGGTGTGCCTGGGCACCAGTGACAGATGCAGCCACAAAGGTGCAGAGGCAGGCAGACAGGTAGGCATGAAGGCAGGCATGAAGGAAGGAAGGAAGGAAGAAAGGGAGGGAGAGAGGGAGGGAGAGAGGGAGGAAGGAAGGAAGGAAGGAAAGGACCGTGTTATAAATTCAGAAACCAAAAGGTGCTCCTGACTTAATCGATTAACAATCTCCATGCCCCCCAAATGTGCAACCTAAATGGTTTACAATGTTAGCTGTGGGAAAAGCTGCCATAGGATACCTGAAAACCCTGCTTAGGCGTCAATGGCAATGAGTATTGAGTGGTGGATATGCCCTTATACCATCCTACCTCACTCTATCCCATCCCTCTTTTCTTATGTAGCAGTTCATCTTTGATTTAGTCTTATGCATTAATTAAGTCACAGCAGATGCTTGCAAATCGTGTAGTTAAGTGAGAAGCAGGTACTTGGGTGGTCAGGCATGTACAGCTTGTACTGCACCCCAATTTAAATTCCGGGGAAGTAATGAGACAGAGTCACTGAAACTTGTGTCTTAAGGATCAAAAAACCCAAACAATCCTGTCTTCAGGTCATTTTTTTTATTGTTTCAGTGCAGCAGATTTAAAATACCACTGTCAACAACTATTAAAAGACTGTGATTTCCCCAAATGAACATCCTAAAACCCATTCCCTTTAGGTACTAGTCCAGAAGCAACTGTAACCAGCTGCTTGTCTTTGGCCCTTGTTTCTACTCTGTTTAGCCTTCAGGTAAGTCATTCAGGCCAAGACTGATTGAAGAAAAGACCAAGCAAGACCAGGAGCTCTCTGTAGGTGGGAGGGTGGGCAGTAGCATGGGAGCAAGCAAGGATGTAACAACCATTCTCTGATCTCTATAATGACTGTTAAGTCCCCACCAAGCAGGCAGTGGCACAACACAGATAACCAGTAGGACTGGACTGGGAAAGAGCTGTTAAGACCAATGACATACATGGAGTTACAATCTTGTGTGAACGCTGAATCAGTGGCTCAACAGGATGAGTTACTTTGCAAACTGGTTTGTCAAAGACTGCCCAATGAGCACACACTGTTTCCTGATTCAGCTGTGAAACAGTGCTAATGGCATAGGAGCATATGACCAAATGATCAGAATCACAGAATATTCCATGTTGGAAGGGACCCACAATGATCATTGAGCCCAACTCCTGGCCCTGCACAGGACCATTCCCAAGAATCACACCATGTGCTTGAGAGTGTTGTCCAAATGCTTCTTGAACACAGGCTTGGTGCCTTGACCACTTCCCTGGGGAGCCTGTTCCAGTGCCCAATCACCCTCTGGGTGAAGAACATCTTTTTATTATCCAACCTAAACCTCACCTGACACAACTTCAGGCCATTCCCTCAGATCCTGTCACTGGTCACCACAGAGAAGAGATCAGTGTCTGCCCCTCTTCTTCCCTTCATGAGGAAGCTGTGCACTGCAATGAGGTCTCCCTTCAGTCTCCTCTTCTCTAGGCTGAACAGACCAAGTGACCTCAGCCACTCCTCATACAGCTTCACCTCAAGACCCTTCACCGTCTTCATTGCCCTTCTTTTTGCTGTACAATAGCTTAATATCTTTCTTATATTGCAGTGCCCAAAACTGCACACAATATTCAAGGTGAGGCTGCACCAGCGCAGAGCAGGTCTCTCTGTTGAGGTCTCTCTGCAGGGCCTCTCTGCCTTCAAGGGAGTCAACAGCTCCTCCCAGTTTTGTGGCATCTGCAGATTTGCTTAGTATCCCTTCCAGTCCTGCATCCAAGTTATTTATGAAGATGTTAAAGAGCACAGGGCCCAAGATGGAGCCCTGTGGAACCCCACTAGTGACAGGTCACCAGTTTGATGTTACTCCATTTGCTATTATCCTCTGTTCTCTGCCCATGAGCCAATTGCTCACCCGCCACCTGATGTGTTTATCCAGCTGTGTGCTGGACAGTTTGTCCAGAAGGATCCTGTGAGAGACAGTATTGAAAGCTTTACTGAAATCCAAAAAGATTTCATCAACTGGATTCCCTTGGTCAGCTAGGTGGGTTAACTTGTCGTAAAAGGAAATCGGGTTTGATAAGCAGGGTACAACGGCAAGGCTTCTCTGCAGAGAATCTGAGGATCTGCCTCTGAACCTCTCTACTTGGCTTCTTTTGTAAGAGGTGATACTCCTAATTCTGCTGTCTACTTCATGATGGTACTCTAACCCTGTTTAGACGTTGCCTCCTACAGCCTGCCAGTCCCTTGACACTTGTGTCCTTTGCCTTGGCCACCACCCAGGATGCCTGCTCTTTCCCCTCTGCTGGAAGGGCACTTTGATGTCATCTTTCTGACTTAAAATGAGTTCAGTAGCTATGTACTCAGGAAATAGGACTGAATCAGGCACATTCTTCATCACCTTTTCTGGAATCTGAGTTTTGGCACCAGGTTACCAAAATGTCATTCAGGTTATCCTGAACTCACTCCTTTGTAGACATCCAAATCATGTGAGTCAGACTTTTGAGTCACTCTTTTCTAATGATTTAAAACATTCTTCTTGCTTCCATACAAGTAGCATGAAAACCTGCTTCCCTTTTCCTTGCTTGCTCGTTATTTTTTCTGTTACTTCCACCCACTGACTAGTGAGTGAGAACACTTTAATTGCAGCTGCTTTTCTAACACAACTTTTTCTTCTCACCTTTGTAGGTAACACTGTCTCTGCAAGGATATGTGTTTCTTTCTCTTTCTTTCCCACCTGTCTCCATATTGCATTTGGAACCAGCTTGGCTGAAATAAAGGTTTAATAAAAAGGAAATTGCCTCACATTTTACCGAGAATGCAACTGGGCTTTCATAACACCACAGACCAACAGGGTGCAGTACCGCACTGCTCCTCGCGGACACAGCGCACACATTGGCTTGATACATGGGCAAAAAATAATTTTCCGGTTACAAAACATGAAATTCATTTGGTTTTCCACGGCTTAACACCTATTTCTCAAGCACATGCTAGCATTCTTACCTAAATGAATTTGAGCTGTGCACAAATAAGAGAGGGCAGATGCAAAAATGGCTTTTTTTGTAAAGTTACTTAAACATTTTTTACCTGTTCAGCTGAAAACCTCTCAACAATTATGCGCAGTGTATTTCCCTGGTTTTGGAGCCTCAACAAATAGGTGAGAATCTTCAGATGAGATGCACACATGCTGACTGCAAAGGGGATTTGAAGTGATCTCTTATAAATACTTAATATGGTGTAAATGGAGTATAAAGGAAAAGAATTGCTAAGCTGGAGAAAGAGAATGGTGTCTTACTTACGCATGGCACTCAAAGTCAGTCCGAATGCTTTTTCTCTAACACAGTACACTAATTTCACTCATGACTTGCCATTTCAATCTTCCAGCTCAGCTAATATGGCTGCCCGAGAATTAGGGAAGCTGCAAGTCCATGTCTCTCATTTGCATCACAAGGTGCTGGGGAGCAGGGACTTTGGCAACTGTGAAATGGCATGGGTCCACTGAACAGCAAAGAAAACCTGTCCTGTAAAACAAGACACTGCTCTCTGTTTATGGTCACTTTATAACGTGCTTGGATGGCTGGATTCTTTAGTTTTCAATCTGAGGGTATTTCAGATTCCCTTGACAATGAGAGCAAACAGTGCAGAGAGACTCCATGAGAGCTACTAGAATCTAATTCACATGATTTTTTTTCATCTTCCAAACTCTAGGATTTTGGAGGTTTAATTTTTAAGAGGAACACTTGTTATTTCTCGGGCAAGCAGAGAGCCCTGCAATGGTGAGGGCAGCGAGGCTGGCACACACTGCCTGCTGCCTCTCTGAGCAGAACTCCTGGCCACAGAGCCCTTGTGGAAGAGATCTTCCTCCACTGTTTTATCAGCAGCTGGTGCATTTGGGTTGTGTACAGATGCTGAAGTTCAGCCCTCACCTTGCACAACTCACTTCTGTGCCTGCTCACACATGCAGAGGCTAGCCAGCAGTGGGATGCAGCCGTGCAGGTACCACCATAGTCAAAGCAAGCTGCAGGAACCGAGTCCTGAGCAAAATGTCCTAAGTCTATGGCTTTAGGCCTGGTTTCGTCAGAGTCTGAAATGCACTTTGTGTGGAGTCAATCCTAGCTGAGTGACTGCTCTAAGATGAGTACCTGTTGCTACTTTGAAACAACCCCAAGAACCCAACCTTCCTCAAATATGTCCTTAATTTTTAGGTTATGCTGGGGAGATACTGTTAAAAACCTCTTAACAGAGAAGGAAAACAGTGATTGCTACTAGCATTCTCAAATATTTGAAAATAACATTATCTCCCTAAAATTGTTTTGCTCTGTTTCCTTCCTGGCTTCTGAGTGACAACATTGGTAACAAGCAGAAGACAAAAGACAAGGAAGTGAGAGTCCAGTTCTTTAGATATGAGATCATCCCAAAGGAGAAGTGGCCTTTATTTTTTTCATCTGGTTTCCTTTTCTCCTCTAACTTATCTTCAGCTGCCCATTTGCCCAGTCACTGTGTGCTGCCTGAAGCAGAAAGAAGTCTTATAGAAGAGTCAGTGTTGCCTCCTCCCATATCTCCTGTGGTCCCTGACCTTTCCTACTATTTTTTGCTCTACTGTTAACATAGACTACAGTCAGCAAAACTTGCTGTGGGATCAAAAGGGAAAACAAAAGCATTTTTGAAAAAAAGATGTTAGACACTTCTGTGTTGGCAGTATTCAGAAGGTTTTTTATCAAATTTATTGTGGATAGTGCAGGTGCAGATAGCAGTGAACATCGGCCAGACAGATACCAAAAGGGAGAATGAGTGGGGAGGTCAAAATCTACAGGACTTATGGGGAGTTCTGATGACTGAAAAAGCTAAAACAAACAGAAACCAAGCCTGTTGCTCATACCTCTCTCCCCTGCTGAGCAAACCCACAGGATTTGGCAGAGAAATCTGCCCGGAGATATGGGCAAGACTATGGTGGTTTTGGGAAGAAGTGCCACAGAATGCTCCTGAAAGCATCTTTGAGGCTGAGGAAGTATTTAATTGAGGAAGATTGTCCGAACACAAAAGTAGGATTAAAAGGCTTTGAAGACCTTCTGAAAGCCTTTGTGCTGTTTCTGAAACATGTTGTGCCTTTTATCTTCTGTCAAACCAACCCTTCAAAAGATATAGCCATGGAATAGAAATGGATTAAAATGCTACTTAAAATCCATTCTGTTTTCTGTTAATTTGTGCCTCATTTCTGTCTTATTTGGGTGCATCCATGTTATACTTTCTTGCTTTTGCTCCTCAACACTGAGTGTAAAGTTACTCTTGCAAAAAAAAAAAGAAGACTGGTTTGGGCTTTTTTTATTGCAAAAAGCTGCAACATTCAGAAATTAGTGGAATATTATGAAACTTGTGTTAAAGCCATGGAAGTTCATGTTGCCTTATCCTTTACCATAATGCATATGTGCCTACACTGGTGTCAGCTCCCTTTTTGCCAGTGACAGGAGGGAAGGCTGGCAGAGCAGGGAGCTGGCACTAAGGTTTGCTGTACCCATGTGAGCAAGTGCTTCCCCTGCCCCCTTGGCTTTTAACCCAGCACACATAACTGTATTCCCCAGAAAGACTATGCCTTGCAGCTTACTCATTTCTCCCTAACAGTGCACTGAATTTCAAGATGAGACACAGATGCTGGCAAATGTCAGTTTTAAAATGCAGTTACATTTTCTTCATTACTTGTGTTGCTTTTTGTGCCTTGCAACCAGACACTGGCTTTTTTAAAGTAGAAGACAGCTCTGACAGTGCTGTACTTCCAGGAAGCCCTGGTAGGTGTTTCCTGCCACTGTGGGCTGCCCTGCAAGCCACTCTGGTTTCCCTCTTTTTTTGCAGGATTCTGCTCAAAAACTATAAAAATGTGAACGGGACTTTCAGGCCATTAACAGCAGAGAGTGACTGTAGAAGACATACAAATGATTAGGGAAGGCAGGACGAAATACAAAATACCACTGAGGTACCAAGTTGAAATATGCTGCCTCCTTTTTTTTTTTTTAAATATATTTTTCTCTATGGTTACCTGTAAGAAATTCATCCTTTTGTATTGCTTAGCCTTTGACTCCAGTCCAGTAGTTCTTCAAGGAGATGCTTCCTTGATGTAAACTTAACCTGTGTACAAACAGTGCCTGCAGCACTGAATTCTCCAGCCTTAAGGTTTGTAATGCAGGAACCTCTAATTCATGAGACATTATACTGTATTCATTAATTCTTGCCTGTGTCAAGGTATGTTACTCACGCTACATACTGAGTAACCTGGATAAAACATGGAATATTTCTTGTCTTGAAAGCTATTTGCACTGGAAATAAAATGCATGACACTAACATGAGCTTGTCACAGTGATGAATTCTGCAGTATTCTGGATTTCCTGCAAGAATCATTTTGTGTGTCTGCGTGTTTCTCTTTTGATGATGACTCAGCAGAGCAGAAGGAATGAGTTGCACATATTTAAAGCTGCTTTGAATTTTGCTCTGGATTTCCATCAGCTTGTGCAGTGTAGTTATTCAAGTGACAGTGGTTTACATGGAGGATTAGACTTTTTCTTTGATTTTAAGATTTCTCAAACAGCCCATCCAGCATAAGGTAATATTCGTGACAGGAGAGAAATGGAGAGATTATGGTCTCTTGGTTTATTCTAATGGTAATTCTGCGGTGACGGAATGATGTTCCACACATGAAAACTATGATCTGTTGTCTGTGTGACACTGTCTATGACCATGGTTAAAATATCTAATTTTACAAACAAACTGGACCACCTGGAAGGGCAGAACAGACAGGAAGGAACCAGATTGTTAAATATATTATAGTAGATTATTAGATCCATCTTGTAATTGCTCACCCAAAGGGAAAATAGTTTGAAACCACCCCTGCAGACATACAGCCATGTTTATAACAGCTAGCACTGTCCTGAAGTTTATACCAAGGAACAGAAATGAGATTGGCCTCTCTCTTGCTGCAGCCTGAGCAGATTGTTGATTTAGTACACCTAAAGCAGAGCTACTGCCTCTGAATCTCTGTAGTTGTGATGTGTTTATTTTTTTTGATTGTCCATGTATTTTTTCTGCCAGATTTCCAAAGCGATCTTTGTTATACAGGGAAGTTCTCAGCAGCCTCAGTCATGGCACCTTGGGCAGGTTGCCTTGTGCACTACCTTGTGTGTGCAGCCTTCTGTCCTGAGATTCATCTCTGAACTGATGATGCTGCTGGGCCAGTGGTCTCTCCTTGACCATTACAGAGCATGTTCTCCTCCTCATCTTCACAAAGCTCTCCCCCAGACATCAGATCCTGTGATTGCTGCCTCTGTTTGGAGATCTTGGTTTTCCACCCACCACCGCTCATGGCAGTTGTAGTATCTTCTACTTTCCATGCAGTTTTCAATTTCTGAAAATGTGCTACAAAATACATACTAATTCCAAAGAAGTACACTTCTTGGGGTGTAGAGTCTATTAGAGGTGTATAGTCTTATTTTAATATTAGATATCTGAAAACACAAGCAGCTTAGCACACAGCCATGGCTCCAGACAACCAGATTCAGATGATGCATCTTCCACAGTGCTAGCTGGGAAGTGTCAGACTCCACTTTTGGAGAAAACAAAGGAAAACTCAAAGCTAGGCTTGGCTTTGGGACAGCCCTGGGCAAGTATTTTTGTAATCTGCATGGAAAAGCCCAGCCTTTGGTGCTGCAAGGAGGATGACCTGGCTCGGGAAGCTGCTGGTGACAGGTGTCACCACCGGGCAGAGCTGTTTGGGCTAGCCAGCAGCATGGTGTGGTGGTGTCCAGAACTGGATTTGGCTAAGGAAAGGTTTTGATTCCCTTTTCTTTTCCTGGTGTGCATGTACAGCCTGAGATACGACATTGCCCTCCAAATGGGCCATGTGGGTTGCAGGACAAAGCTTAATTATAATTACGTCCAAGAAAAAAAACGTGCCTCCTTCTAACACTAATGCAGGCACTTGACTGCTCTGAGCTGTTACCTGAAGCATGCATGGGCAAGGTTAGACTGTATAGCACTGCTATACATTACCATGTTTTTCCAGCAGCTCACCTGATTAATATTCCAGATTCAAGTTTCTGTAACTGCCTGTAGAGGATCTAATTTGGGCTTATCTATTTCAACAAGCTCAGCAAGTGTTTCAGAGGTTTCTCAGGCATTATCAAGCTGGGGTCCTACTTCTTTAAGAAAAAAAGAGTCTCTGTCATTTCAAGGAAATTAGGTCCCAATTGCTACATAAGTTTCCAAGTAATTTCCTTCTCTTGCAGAAGTGGATGATGCCCTAATAATACCTCTTACACTCAAAGAAACTGGGAACTGGCAAACCCACTGCTGCCACCAGGGACTGGCGCTGTAAGGGGTTTGAATGTGTGAGGAGTCTGAAACAAATGAAGTGAGAGGCCAGAACTCTGGATGCTGGAGCTACAAATGCTTTTTTTTTTTGCTGGTGCTCCCATGGCTCTGCTCCCCTGTGAAGGAAGAACACAATGTTCAAAGGAAAAAAAAAGTCTTCAAAAGAGTCAGAGGTAGACAGTGGACCCAAACCTGTAAGGAAAACATCTTGGAAAAGCTGGCATGGAGCCTGTTTCCAACAGAAGTGTTTCACAAGCAGTCATTCAGGCTGCCCCTCTTGTTTTCCTGACTTGCTTCTAGCTTTGCAGAACCTGATTTGCAAAACAGCAGTCTGCAAAAGGCTGTGTCTGATAGCTGGAAATGCCAGATTTTCAGGGTATTCATAGTCATTGAGGATTTAACTGAGCCCTGCTTTTGCATATGAACTTTTAAGTGCAGCTCTGGGCAGATGTCAGGGCTTTTTCTCATGTCTGTGGATTATTTTGTGTCTCCAACCATAGCAGGCTGCTCAATGGGATTAATATATGAATGATTCTTTGAAAGGACTTGACGAGTTAAGCTTTAACCTCTGCCACCCTGTCTGTAGGCAGAGATCTGAGGTGGTATTTTTGGACTGGCCTTAGCACACCCTCTTACTGTGAAGGAGCATTTAAAGCAAGGATGCTTAGTTGGCACAAATGTATAGCAGACCGTACCTTATCCCCTCCCTAACATGGAAAGCTTTTTAATGGACAACCCAGTTTTAACAATCTTTATAACATACAGGCACCATGGAAAAATTGGCACAGTATGAGGAGTGTCTGCAAGACAATAGCATACCCCATAGGTCTTATGTGGAGGTGACCCGGTGTTTCTTTACAGAATTGCCTCATGCCAGAAATGTGTACTCTTGTGAGTTTTGAGTTGGAAAGGTTTCCAAATTAAACTCAAAGCAGACCTGGGTCAAGTCAGAAAAAATGTTTCTCTAAAGACCCCAAAAATACAGCCACGGTTGCACAGCTCTCCTAGCAGAATAACACAATTATGGGAGAGTAGCAAAGATTTTCTCTGCACAGATAATAGAAGCTTCATATAAGATCCCGTGTGTTTCAATGAAATAGAAATTCTGGAGAGAAGATAAGAAATAATTCCTCACTCCCACTGGGTAACCATGGGTTTGCATTCAAATTCCTTTGCTCCTACTGAGCAATACCTCTATTTGGAAAAGGAAGAGGCTATTCAGCATCCAGTTTGAAATAATGGCAGAGCATTGTCCCATCTGAATGCAAATGAATGTGTATTGGAAACAGAAATTGGTTTTCAGTATAATATCCTAAAAACAATCACTGCAGGCAGACACATATTGAGCAAAAATGGCATGCAGGTGTTGCCTGATCCTGAAGGTCCACCTGGGATTCTCTCAATTCCCTTTGCCCAAAGCTGATTACCATATACCTATGGTATATATTACTTTGCTGGCACTATATTTGAGTATTTTAGCTTATTTAATTCAAAGATCTCAAAAAATGCAATGTAATAATTAGAAAAATGCCTTTCATCCTCACAACTAGCACAGTTGTCTCACCTGTTTCAGAGCCAACAGGAATACCACAGACATGGTATTAGTTCTCAGGCAACTGCAAGAGAAGTGTAGGGAACAGAATAAAGGTCTCTATGTAACCTTTGTTGACCTCACCAAGGCTTTCAATACTGTGAGCAGAAAAGGTCTATGTCAGATTTTGGAATGTTTAGGATGTCTCCGCAAGTTCCTTAAAATGATCATCTCACTTCATGAGGATCAGTGCAGCCAAGTCAGATATGACAATGCACTTTCTGAGCCCTTTCTAATTACCAATGGTGTGAAACAAGGCTGCGTTCTTGCTCCTACCCTATTCACCGTCTTCTTTAGCATGATGCTCCAAAGGGCCACAGCAGACCTCGATGATCAGGATGGTATCTACATTCGATATCGTACTGATGGAAGCCTTTTCAACCTAAGGCAACTGAAGGCCCACACTAAGACCTTAAACCATTTTGTCCAGGAGCTGCTTTATGCTGATGACGCCGCCCTTGTCGCCCACACAGAAGTAGCTCTGCAGCGTTTAACATCCTGCTTTGCAGACGCTGCTGAGCTCTTTGGGCTGGAAGTCAGCTTGAAGAAGACAGAAGTTCTCTATCAAGCTGCACCTCAGGAAGTCTTCCATCATTCCCATATCACCACTGGTCAATCAGAGCTCAAATCAGTCCAGCAGTTTAATTACCTAGGCAGCCTCATCTCCTCAGACGGTAAGATTGACAGAGAGATAGACAACAGGTTAGCAAAGGCATATAGTGCTTTTGGAAAACTCCATAAAAGAGTATGGCATAATAAACACTTGAAGAAAAGTATCAAGATCAGTGTTTACAAAGCCATTGTGCTGTCTACACTTTTATATGGTTCCAAATCATGGGTCATCTACCGCCACCACCTGCAACTCTTAGAACGCTTCCATCAACACTGCCTCCATACAATCCTAAACATCCACTGGTCAGATTATGTGACCAATACATCTGTTCTAGAACAAGCAGCGGTCACAAGTATAGAGGCCACGTTACTGAGAACACAGCTGCGATGGGCAGGGCACGTCTGCAGGATGAAGGACCACCACCTTCCTAAGATCTTGCTTTATGGTGAACTTGCCACTGGCTGCCGCAAGAGAGGAGCTCCGAAGAGAAGATATAAGGACTCCCTGAAACAACATCTCAGCCTTGGCCATATTGATCACCATAACTGGTCTACTCTGACCTCCAATTGGGAGGTCTGGAGACACACCATCTATAACGCAGCTGTCTCCTTTGAGAATGCACGCAGGATCACTCTTGAGGAGAAAAGACAATGGAGAAAGAACCATATTTTGCAGAATATACCACCTAAGGAGTCTTTCTGCTGTGCCTTTTGCAATTGGATATGTCTATCTCGTGTGCTTGTAACAAATATGGATAGAGCCTTTCCCAAATCTTCGTTCGCGAAGCCTAGCCATGAAATGAAATGAAAAGTATTTTCCCCAATACTTGTTTCTTCATAAACAAATAGTCCTATAAATAAATTCATCTTTTTTGCCTTCAAGTGTAGAAAAAAAGGCTATCATTAATCTTCTTTTCCAACACTTGAAATACAATCAGTGAGCTCTCTAGAGAAGAGAACTTATTATTTATTCTTTATGTTTGTTGGCTAATTTATCCCTTAATATAAAATACTGGTGAAGTTGGACATATGGAAAACCTGATTAGAACAGGATAAGCTTCTTTGTATTAAAAGAGACCGCTGAACACCATTTATACAAAAAGGCATTTTTGTAAGATGTCACTGGATTAGACTGATGAGTAGATTTTGTACTTCTGAAACTCTCAAAATTTGCTATGCAAGAAAATTTGCTTGGCAAATTGTTGCAATGCATGAAGAACAGTCATAATGATACATACAGACTCTAAGTTGGACGAGGGACTTAATTTCAGCATTTTCCTGTAAACTGGCCAGCAAAGACAAGTGTTACTCTATAACATTGTGTTAGGCTGCTTTTGCCCTTCTTTTTGCAGTTTGGTCTAACGCAACTGCATTTCTGTCTTCCTTCGCCCCCCCCCAGTCCTTTCACTACAAACCCCCAGATGCTAAACCAGAAGTTGTAGGTGGCAAGCTTCTGAGGCTGGAATAGACTGCCTTTCTGATGCAAAGGCACAAAGATCATCAGAAATTGTCAATTCCCTTCAATTTCCCAGAGCAGCAAATGCAGCTGCTCAGCCTTGTATGCTCTTCTTAGATTGCCTGACCTGGGTTAAATTGCATTATGCTCAAGCAAGTTGGAGAGAGACTGTCTGATGAATGTCCTCACAAAAATGAGATGAGTGGTCCATAAGGCTGTTGAAGGAAAAAGAATTACCAGCTGATAACATATGTGCTTGATTTACTAGTCAGAAGAAAAATACAAATATTCAAAAAAAGCATTCTTAAACCTTCAAATCAACTGACTGCTTTTAAGAAAACATTTTGGACAGAGTCAGAGAGACTAGAATTTATTATCAGGAAATTAATTAATTACAAAACATAGAAGTGCTTGATACTAAAAGGAGCTTGGCTGATGGCACAAGCTCCAAACACCTCCCCCCGCTAAACCTACACTTGTGGTGAACCCCTATATGCTTTCTCTGCACTCATTGCCTGCAGAAACCACCAGAGTAGGGGGCAGTTCAGATTCCAATCTTACCTTTAGGATGTTGGTAGATCATTGAAAACCAGCGAATGTGCACAGTGATTAAGGTTCTGAAATTAATCTCCTGGAAGCCAGGGGATGCCTCCAGACCAACTGTCAGATGTTACAAACTTTTAGCTCCTGAATGCAATTGAACTCCCTTCAAGAAAATGAGCAAAATATACAATCAATAAGGCACAAAAAATAATGAAGATCATCAGATGCATCAGTGATTAAAAAATCACTTGAGCTCTTCTTCAATATTACTGGACAGAACTGCTTGCAGAATGATTTAAGTTCAGTGACCCAGATTCATATTTCTATGAACATTTACTTTATTAAAAAAAAAAAAAAGGCAATGTAGCAGGGATGGTGAGATGAAGCACTGCACAGCTGGGTACAGGGGCTTTCAGCCCCACAGCCCTTCCTGTCCTTTCAGCTCAACCATCAATCTATTGTAGTCTATACATAACTTTTATGTGGCAGAACATTTCCTTTCATAAAACCTGGTAACTCCTACTAACCAGAAATTGGTACACAGCCCCTTCCTTTCTTCTGGAAGTCCTAAATCTATGGTTTCCAACCAGGTGCTCCAGTGGCTGCCTCCAAAGTGACTTCCAAAAAAAAGCAGATGTGTATCTGGCATGTGTGACTCTGTGTGTGCCACAAGTTTCTGAGATGTCTGTGCCTCCTGAGAAAACCAGGGTTGAATATTCCTCCTCTGTGCTCTTCCTGAAATCCCAGAAGTTGCCACATTTCAGTCTTTCTACTTCAGTGATAGTGGTTTTGCCCATCTCAGGTAGAACTTGCCCAGCATGCTAAGCAATGACTGCTGTCAAAATGTCACATCTGATTTCTTCATAGGAAGTTTGTAGCATGTTGTATGGAACCAGTAGTTGTTTCTACATTTCTTGCAATGTATTAAGTGACAGTAATGGATGCAGAGCCTAAAGCGGTCAACTTTCTAAAGGTGAGGTAGTTTGCAATCTGTCACTAGTGACAAAACCAATTTCGAGTAGGAACATAAATGCTGCACAGAAAAGGACAGAAGGGACCTCAGCAGTTTGTTAATCTAATAATGGCAAACTTGTGGCAGTTGTGTGCTTTTTACTTCTGTAGCAATTACCTGCAGGACTTGAGGAACTTAAACAGTATAGACACCAAAAAGCTGTCCCAAGACCCAGACTGAGGCTTATTATCTCACCGTAGTAGTGACGTGCCATAACCAAGCTAGTGCTAAAGACAGCCCTGAGCACTTCTCTGTGCTGCAGCTTCTCCGCACTGACGTACCTTTCTTCCAGCCTATGCATGTGTAGAGACTGCAGGGGTCTTCAAGCTCAGACACTGTGTAGCAACTCTTAGGTATCTGCCCTTGCCATGAAATACACAGAACACGAGCTTCTATCTGCATTCCATGCCTAGTCCATAGGGACAAGCACACAAAAACAATGCCCAAAGCAGTCAGCATAGGAATCAAGGAGCCAGGAGAAAAAGTGTTTGCATATATACTGCATATAATTGCCTGAACGAAAGCTGCAGAAATTCCGTCTAGATGAGATATGGCGCTCACAGTCTCCCTTCGAGGTTGTTTTCATCTGGTTTTAAATTAATGAAAGGTGTTCATTAATTAAAGGTGTTCATTGCTTGCTTTCGTGCTGTGGGAGGAATTGCTGTGTTAGTACAAATGCCCAAGGAGTGGGGATTTGGTCTGGCACCTTCCTCTGCCTAAAACTGTTTTAAGTATCTATTGTACATGCAGCCTCGTCTTAAACATTTTTAAGTCTCATGGATGTTTTGCCACAGAAGAGAAAGGCCAGTGCAAGAACGTGACACCAAAACAGGCACAGGTCTAAAGCCCCATGCTAAGGGCAGTCAGCCTGGAGAGGCAATCCCTGCTTCGGAGAATAGCATAAAATTCACAGACAAACAGTCACTGGAGCAAAACCTGATCGTTTGAACTGGGACCATTCTGCTTAACTCAGTTTTAAATCACCCAAGTCCTTAATTGGATATAACCATAAAAGTCAGAGAATTCACTGAAAATTAATCTGTAGACTTGTATGAACTACCATATCATCAGTCATTGGCAAAGAAAATTCAGTAAGTAGTGCTCTGGTTGTGTTTTTAGTGGGCACATTAGCTATTGCCCTCAAGGGAAAGGAAGGATTAAAGAAATCTGCGGCCTGACAGTGAACCATCTGCCTGCAACCTCCTATGTGACCCGATGAGGCAGGGATAAAAGTGTGTGTTCTGCCTCAAAGCAGAGTAGGGTGAATATAAAGTGTTCTTTTGGAAGAAGAACTCCAGAGGGTTTTTCATTGCTGTGGTTCTCCTTGGATGATGGGGAAGTCATAACCTTCTACCAGCACATGAAAAGGAGAATTTTGGATCAGGCAAGTTGCCAGTTGGCTGCAGAGCAGGAGGACAGAAGCGGCGTCACCCACCTGCTGGAGACGGGAGGGGAGGAAATGGTGTCTTTCCCTTCCTTGGTGACTTTGAAAGCACTTATCTTGCTCTTTGTCATAAAAACGGGCACTGCTAACTAGAAAAATATATTATAGTGTGACTTATTTGCAGTTCCTGGTTGCAGCAGTGAGCAACAGGAGTGAATATATCGGGTGACTGAATCTCAAAGATACACCTGGAAACTCCCATTGAAGTCAGGGGGAACCAAGGGTCCTCAATATCTTTCAGGAGGTTTGAGACAGCAGGACTCATTGGAGGGCAGGAGGTGAAGGAAAATCTCTAGGAAGGATTCAGCAGAGCTGGGTAGTTTTTTATGTTGATCCTTGGTATTTGAGTGTAAACAAGTTACACCTACTTTGTAAATATGCCTTCTAATAATTTCTGTGTGACAAGTATTCTTAATGTATCCCATTCCTGAAAACTAAATTTTAATTTCAGAAAACAAATAAAAAATTAAATTCAGATTTTTGCAAGATTTCTGATTATTCTGGAAAAAATGCATTTATTGGTATGCCTTTGACATTTTCAGAAATCCTGCATCTCAAACTGTACCACCATTTCATGGCTTTTGCCTTTTCTTAATTTCAGTTTCCAGGTTTTACGCCTCCTATCTTCCACACAATGTGAGACAAAAATAAAGTAAATGAAAAATAATTAATAAAACAAATGAATAGAATGAAAGGAGCTAAGAGATATTTTAATTCAGTCGCTGAAAATGAGACTTACTGGATCCCTTTTTAAACAGATGGCTGCCTTATCACCATGTGTCTCAATTAAGACCAATTGGTATCTAAATTCAGAGGGGCAAGCAGTGATCACTCTAAACACGTTGGCAAAAAGATCAAATTTCTTGAATGGCTATAGTCTTCTCACAGGCAGACATAAAAATTCTGTAAATAAAAGGAAGAAAATACTAATTGGTTCTTTGAAATTAGAAAAAAATTTCCAGCTTTCCTTTACTATTTATAGCCACCAGAACATTAGTTCACAGCCTGCACAACAGATGACACCAGTCATCTGTTTATATTATGCTCAAATATTGCTATGTCCAGTAGATTAGTACAGATTTTATCATTATTGATTTAATAAAAGCCCTTTTGCAAGACAAGTAGTGTTAACTACTGCTTTTTATAGATTTTCCCATATACATGCAGAAAACATGTTCTTGCCTTTTACTTCATGACTAGAGAACACCAACAACATTTAACAGGCTCATTTAACATTTAACTAGCTTCCCATAACTCTGCAAAGCCCTTAGTCTGCCTAGGAGGTGTTCTGCACATGTAGTATACTCTACTAAATCCTTAGCTTAAATAATATTGGAATAATATTTAGTCTAGCTTTCAGATGATGTACTGGTATCTCATTCAGTTACATGGCTTCATCTGCAACTGTCCTGTCCACTTGGATGGCAGTTCGGTGCTTTGGTTTTCTCAGCTCTAATTTTGGCCAACGTTGCCCTGATATGTTGAGCTTATTATCTTTATTAGAATAGAAAATTCTTGGTAGCATTCTTCTCATCTTTCCTAATTTTTCCTTTCCAGCCTTTGCTGTCACTCTGGAAGTCAGTGCAACTTTCCACTTAATGATCTGGGAGAGTTCCCCGCCCCTCTTGTGATTTCTCCACAGCTTATTATCCAATTTTATTTTTCCTTTTAGTCTTATTTTTAAGGTAGTACTTGGGGCATAATTTTTACAGCTTCCCTTCTCTTAGTCCCAAAGCCTTTTACTTCTTTTCAGGTTGCCTTTCAGCTGCTGACTTTGTCATCCCATAGGAGGAGAACCGAGTCTGAGCTTACTCTGCAGATGGCTCTTTTAAGTCTCCAATATAAATCTGACTGAAGAGTGGCAGGTGGCCAGGGGTGATGGGAAGGATGGTGGTGGAGGAAGAGATGAGGAATAAAACAGTGGGAATAAGAGAGGGCAGAGTCTAGGACTGGACTATTTTTAACCAGCACCAAGCCCAAAAGAAATTTAGTGGATAAACACTGTCATAAATGTTAAGGAATTATTTTTTTCAGGCAGAAACAAAACTAAATAGCAGAAAATCTTTGCCTGACAGGATGGTAACATTCATTTTAGATATTGATTGGAATCCTATATAACTGGTTTCAAACCAGTCATTAGGGGCATTTAGACAACTTTCCCAGTGTCACCAGAGTCTACTTGGAGGCAGCAGGAACTCCATCTCCTTGATCTTTAAAGATCCCTAGGGACAATCCAACATGATTGGAGAAATGGTCCACACTGTTCCATTGAAGCATGGATCCCAGCATCATGCTGCAGGTTGTAAGTGCTGCTTTCAGCTGTCTCTCTACCACACTTAGAGGGTGAAGGGGCACTGAGAGCACTCTGGGACTGCTGCAGATGTAAACTGCCACCTGATGAAAAACCAAATATAACAGGTCATACAGAAGATATCAGGGTTTCTTTTATTAGAGATTCTTCAATGGATCCCCAATACTCTGTGCAAGAAAAAGAGAAATAAATTAAGGATCAGGCTCCAACTTGGGTGTTGTTTTTTTTTTTCCCATATTTTATGTCTACAGAAACAATATCAACCTTACTAAGTGATCAGTCCTTTCACAGATTTCTTACCTAAAATGTAGGCTGTTTGTCAGAGTGCCTCAATACAAATTAAAAAAACCTCAGGCCTCTGATTAAGATGAGAATATGAACAAAAGTACCATGGCAGTAATTTTTGAGAAGAAAAATCTCACCCAAGTATCAGCTCTAAGAGCAAAAAAAAAGTCCTGTCTTAAAAAGAAACTTTCCTCCAGTGAAGGAAAGGCAAGGTACATGCAATACCACAATCTTAGGGAATACTGAGAAATCTTATCTACCTCACGTGTATACTGCATGAGGAAAATATTAAACCTTCACTTGAAAAGTCCTTAGAGAGCTAGGATTTTAACTAGAGACCATTTATAAAGCAATGGAACAACTAAATGAATTAAGGGATGCACAGTATTTTGCAATATATTTTTTTTCATCTCAGCAAACTCATGGGTTTATATGTTTCAAGGCTAGAACAGACTAGCATGAACTTCTCTAATCTGTGTGAACCATGGCTACTCTATGCTACGCAGAGATTTTTTTTACAGAAAAACAATTTTCCTTAGTATGCAACTGAACACTTGGAAGATCTGTAATGTGACCGAAAGCAGAAGATCTTTTACAATTAATTTCCTACTTGAAAACCTCAGGTTAGGGCAAATCAGATGTATTCTGAAAACCTGATTCAGAAGTTAATTCTTCTTTTTAAAAAATGTAAATTTCAAAATATTTAACTTTTGTTTCCTTATGGGAATGTAACACCAAAATTAAGTTTCTTCTTGCATGAGTAACTCTTTTGACTGTGATTGATCCAGTCACCTTTTGAACTAAGTATTTTAAATATGAAAGCCTGACTAATGCAGATAAGCTGTATGCATACATTGGAATCCTATCTTCTATGCAACTTTTTTTTCTGGCAGTTGTTATTATATAATCACAGTCTTGCTGTTTAGGAAACTGAGGCAGAAGGAAGTAGCAATATTTGCCAAAGGATACATGGCAAGTCAGTGTCTGTAAAACTATAGAAGGCCGACATTGTCACACATTCATGATCCTTCTTCACAAACGCTCTATCCTTGCTTATTTTCTCTTTATTTCACCTAGATTCAAACAAAAATATCAGTTTATTAAAACAGGTCAAATATTTATGAAGATTTATAGCAATATTTCCATAAGTGAAGACAGATATGCAAAAGAAAATAATGAAACTACCTCAATACAATTGGAAGTTTAAAGCTAAAACCCCCTAAAGGTTAAAGCAGTGCTCAGCTCTGCCAAGCTGTGCAGGCAGTTTACAAAGACAGACTCTAATGAGCAATTAGAGCAATTCCTGCATTATTTATTCCTATATTGTTCTGGTATTTCCAGAGACCATCGAAATAAAAAGTCTCCTACCACTCAATGAAGCTGTGGCTGATGGCTGTGCCAGAAGTCTGCCTGTAATTATTCTGAGGGAGTTCACTACATTCTCATGTGATGTGATGTGACATACAAATGGATTGCACGACCCCCTCAGAATTTGAAATTTTGAGACATTTGTTCATAGTAAAGAATCACATTTGCAGCTTTCCACTGTTCAGGTGCTCAGCAGTAATACTAATGGTCTGGCACGGGCAATTCTTTAGGGTGAGCTGAACGACTCGAGGATCCATAGACTAGGAAGGTTAGACATTAGATTCATATGTAATCTACACATAGTCAGCTTTTTGGTCTCAGGATGGTAAAACAGATGGAGAGAACTTTGTTCCACGTAATATTTGTGGAAGAAAAATACTTTTATTTCTATCTAAATTTGTTAAAACACAACTGATGTATTTTTAGTTGTAAATATCCTAAATTCCCCTGCTCTTCTTATGGACAGAGTGAATTTATCAGGGATGTAAAATATAAAATGTGACTTCAACTAAGAGATTATGTAGTAATCTTTAAAACAGGTACCTTGTCTGTATCTTCATGAGCAAGAATTTTGGCAAAAGATGCAAAATCAAATTCAAGAAGCAACTAAAAATTTTACTGGAGAAAGAAGTCAAATTGAGCATGGCTTAGTAGCAGAAAATTTCCAAAAGAAAGGAAAAAAACCCACTAGGAAGAACAGCACATTCAGTGCTCATGGAGAAAAGGAATTAATTTTACATGCAACCACTGCTGCATGTAGTATTTCTATAGCAGCCGATTTTAATGAATATCACATGGAAGCAGTAATTCATTCTAGGGTTACAAATGACCTGTTCCATGTGACAGTTGTTATCTAACCAAATTTGACACACCTGGCAGAGATAGACAAGGGCATAATTTGACCAGTAGACACTGCAGTTGTTGTATTGTAGCTAAGTCTCAGAAAGCACTGTGACTTAACAAACTCTCTTTGTGAAAACAAAGTATTATTCATGTTGCCTCTGTGAAATACAGCTTTTTGCTAGGGATATTTGATTCTCTCTGGTCCCTATATAGGTGTAAGTAAAATGCAAATAATGCAAGAACATTTAATACAGTATCAAGTCCGGAGCAGAGCTGTGAAATTTGCTGCTGTTCATTGGCAGTGGACAATAGATGCTGCCAAGGCATATGTCCAACGTCTTCTCCGCTTGAATTTGAGCGTGGATACTGGTAACCTTGTGTACTTTTGCTTACAGTTCAGTTTCTTGTGTCAGATTTAGGTCAACCACTCTGTAAAATGGAAGAAAGACAGGGAGGCTGTACCAAACACCTCACTCACTAGTAGAGATCTGACTGGAATTCAGACACAGTGATGGCACTGAGAAATGACAACAGCAGAGAGACTCTTCAGAGACTTAATTTGGTGTTTGGCACATCAGTTACCATTTAACCAGCTGAAAGCAGCCACTGACAGCTCTCACAGCATGCCAGGCAAATGTATACAGAAACTGAAAACAGTAAGAGTCTTAAATAAAAGTTATCAACCATTAACTCCTTAAGTCAGATTCTGCACAGAATTGCCAGACTAAATTGAGTGTGGAGAAATACCAAAGACATTATTAAGAAATTTATAAAAGTCACCGGGACACAAGCGTTTTTCCTTCTTTAACCCAGGTCCTTCTAAACATGGGGATGGCTTTAGATACAGCAAAGTGAGTGTGTATAAGGAGTCAAGGTCTAGGCTAGGAGGAAATATTATTTTAAGAAATGTGCATTGGACTTAAAACAGTGTAGATTTTTTCATACCAATTAGCAGCACCCGTTCTTCTGATCTGATTCTCCCAAGAGCCTTTGCCAACCCCAACTCTGTCCACTCCATGACTTATGGCATTATTATATTATTTTTGTTGTAATGCTACCAAAAATGCTCTTTTGTTAGAAGACCATATTTGCTCACATAACAGCTGAACCTATACACTGTATGAAGTCATTACCAGGTCCCCTACTTGTGATAAAAAGATAATTTCAGTTTTAAAACAGATAAGAGGACAAGAATGCCTAGGAAAAATTGTGGGTATTACATAAACAAATAAGTATGCTCCAGCAAAATGTCAATTAGAAGCATCATTGTGCTAAATGAAAATGCTTCATTTTGCTGTAGAAACCATACCCAATCTTCTCTGTGAACCCACAAAGACTTAAATCTACTTTGTTGCCTGCTGTTCATATCTGAAGTAACAAGCTCTACCCTAATCTGATTCCTCATGTTCCTTATATTTTCAATGAACAGTTATACACTGCTGATAAATTTTTCCTAAGTCTCTTTTTCTGTTAACTCAAAACAGACAACCATTCCATGTTATTCATACAATTTCTCTTTAGATATTCTCTTAATTCTATATGAAAAAAATGCTATTTCAAATTTCTCTTAGTACCAGGAACAGCAGTTGTTTCATATTGCTGATATTGTTTTCATTTTGTAGAGATGTGACTCAGCATCACATTCTTTACCATTAGGAAATGTTTTGTAATTTCACTTTATGATATATCAGTAAAATTTTATCTTTCCCTTATTCGGCCCCTCTGAGATTGGCTTGCCATAAAACTCATTCGTGCGCTGCTGCCATAGTGTTGCGCTGACTTTTCCACTGCCCAACACACTTATCATTAATATAAACCCCATTAACTCTTACTCCCATCTCAGCTAAGAATCTGACTGAAAAGCAAAGACTGAAATCAATTTCTAAGTTAAGGAGAAAATAAATGCTTGGGCAAAAATTACCTTGGAGGGGGAAAAAAAAGCAGCAACAGCTGTTGCAATTATTGTATGAAATTAAGAGTATTACAAATGCAAGAAGTACAGACTACAGCTTCTTTAAGATGGTCAGACATTCTAGTTCAAAAATATTGGGGTTGTTCCTCCTAAATTTTTGTACCAATGCGAATGTATGACTACACGTGTCACCTTTCTTTTTGTCTGTATTCTCAGCAGCTGCTGAACTACTTCTATCCCATTCCCTAATGACAGAGTCAGATATTGCTTCTGTTTCTCTTTCACTGTATAGTTATGTGGCTGATCTGTATTAGTACATTTGCAGCATCTTGTTGTTCTTATCTCCAGAGCACCTGGGCCCAAGAGAAAATAAGAAAGAGGAAGCAAAGAGTGGTGCTAGAGGGTGACGTGTAATGGCAGGAGAAAACTAGTTCAGCGCGACTGAGAAGAAACTGATGCACGTAGATTGCAGGGTGAATTAGGTGGATACGGAAGCTTAGCAGAACACGGGTAAAGATTTTCACTTTAGCCCCTGCTCCCAGGGACTGCTTTATAATTCTCAATCACCATATAAAGACAACAACAACTCTTATTGACAGCAATGCATTTCAGGTAAAGAGAGCTGTGCAAAGGCAAAGCTACGGCTTTGAATCTTCTCCGTCAGGGAAGGGCACTGAGCTGAGACTCCCATATTTTCAGCAAGTGCTCTAACACTGACCTACAGAAGAAAAAAGAATGTACTCCAGTTTTGAAAGCGGTTATATATATTATGGAAAACTAAACCTGAATTCTGCAACTACTTAAGATTTCAGAGGCAAGAGGCAGGAATGCTTAGTTTGGATTATCCTAGCAGGATCTATGCTCTGAGCAGCTTTGCCCTGTCAAGTCTGAGGTGCTTTCTGGACATGCTGAAGATCTTCTGTTACTTTGGAAACTTTAAAGTTCAGTATTAAGGGAAATATGGTAACTTTTCTGGACTTGAAATTTTGAGGATTTAATTTGGATTTATGTGTCTGCTATCCCCCAAGTCATCCTTTTACATCTCAGTTCACAACCATACACAAGAGGTAAACTTAAAATTGTTTGGATTTTTGATGCAAACGATATTGCAACTGTTCCTATGCTTTTTTAGGCTTCAGACTGGCAGCTTTCCATGCAATCAGATATCCATGGGTCAGGCAGAGCTTTAGTGGTGTTTCTGAGCTAGTTTTCAGAACAGGCACCATATATCTTATATATTGATGATAAATAATTGAGATATACAGATCTGCTTTCACTTTGCAGGAGGTCTAGGGTTAAAATAGCAAAATTTGCTTATGTAATAAACCAAGAAATTTTCCATTTGCTCTCTAACAGCAATAACACATAGAAGATTCACTCATTGGCACATGTATCAAGATACATAGAACTCCAATTTTGATTTATTCAGAAAAAAATAAAAAAAGATGAAAAATTTGTAAATAATACTAACAGTATTTGAAAAGCCAGCATTCAATTTTAAAGCTAAAATTTAAAGGAAGACAAACCAATAAAGTTAACACTTAAATTTTATTTAGCATTCACTTTCTATATTTGTCCTGTAATAATAGCTATGAGTTAAACTGTATTTCGATATTAGTGAAAGAATAGATTTTTTTTTTGTCTTGCAGAAGAAGCACTGAAGGTCAGCAACTGTACTTCAAAATTTCTCCCAACTCTTGTTCTCTTTACACAGGAGCTGGTTTAAGACACTGCTCTGTTTGAGAGCTTTTAGACTGGATATATCTTCGCTTACAACAGGGACTTCTTCACTTTGATCCTCAGTTATCACATCTTCACTGTCTGACAGCGTGCACAGGAGTGTATCATTTTCATAGGTAGGAAAATAATACCTGAAAGTAACAAGACGTAATTACTAGATAGTCACATATTTTGTTCGAGAGGCTGAGATGACATTTTTTAATGAGACTGGATTTTTAAAAAAGGAAAAATGAGCAAGTCTGGTTGTCTGGAATGACAGTACGCAGAACACCCAAAAAATCAACTGGTAAGGAGTCCTTCTGCTGTGCCTTTTGCAACTGGACTTGTCTATCTCGTACTGGCCTTTTTAGCCTCCAGTGCGCTTGTAACAAATGTGGGTACAGCCCTTCCCAAATCTTCATCCGCGAAGCCCAGCCATGATGATGTACGATGTATCAGTCATAGAGAAGAGCTGACAACTGACAAGCCTTTCCCCTCTTTCTTCACCCATATGTTGTCATAACTGAGACAGCAGATACAGATTTGTCCCACAACAAATGCTGAACTGAGGTGTTTGAGTTAGAACACTCCCTGTGCTCTACTACCCAGTACAGCACCATCCCCTGGACCTATATAGCCTACTTAGAGTCTGAACCAGTGTTTTGTTACATGCTATCTCTATTTTCTGTGGAAAAAATTATGGGTAAACAATCAACTTGTTTTGATGCCTAAAGTTAGGTAGACATCGTGAATACATCTACACTAGACACGCAAAAGAAGTGGTTTGATGTGGTTCTAGAACAATTTTGCAACAACAGACTTCTCTAGTATACTGACTTTAAAATGCAGATCCCATATATGGCGACAGCGCATCCTGAATGCAACTAGAAGAGCATTATCTCACATTCATTTTAGCTTCAGACTGTAGAGATTTCTAATTCCGAGTAGTTTTGAGAATACTTATTATTTTATCTGGACCAGTAGAGCTGGGGACCTCAGGGCACTGTTGTATTGGCAACACTCAGAACTTTTGACTTACTGTTTCACAGATATTATCAAGTAAAAGTATAAATGCTGAAAGAAATATGTTTGCCCTTACTGTGGTTGATCCCATGTAGATCTGGCTGGCAGGAATGCAATGTGTTTGGTCTCTTCCATATGACTTATCAATACCTCTTTGGACTGAAATTTCTCCTGGCAGTTGTAACAACGACAGTGATGGATTTCTCTTCTGATGAAATTCACTAGCTTTACTTGCTGATAAAAGTTCAGACCTGGGAGAGATGGTAGCAAACAAACACTTAGAAAATGTAAAACTTAATCTAAAAATGCTTTCTTGGATTAAGCATAAAGATTGATAAGAGTTTATTGAAGACCAGCACTGCCTGAATGCTGTAACTTAGCAAAACAACTGAACAAATGCTTTTTTCTACTGCAGGGAAACTAACTCTTCTTTCAATGTAAAATCTGCAAACACTTTGCTTCTTCTCAGTCTAAGTCTCTAAGTCTAGTGACAGAGCTCCAGGGGGAGGCAAGTAGGTTGAGGAATATCAGGGAATGAGAAAGAGACTGACTACTGGAATTGCATCCTGCCTGTCCCCTGGGACAGGCCCAAGGGGCAGACAGGATACATGATATGGAGGATTTCCTGTCTCCCTCCGCCTGCCTGAGCACAGCGACTTAAGGGACAGAGGATAATGGCAACAAGTCCCTGCCCTGTGAGGCAGGCATGTCTTCTCTGTGAGTGCCCCACCTGCCCAGGTTCCCCAGAGTAACAAGTATGAGCCTCTGCAAGTGGAACCCAACAGTGATGAGGACAACAGTTCATCCAGCATGAAACTGTCACTGGGGTTAAGTCAGCCTATGCCCTGGATGAAAATCACTTCCATAAAGAAAAAAAGACACATCATTGTCATACGAGACTCCCTTTTGGAGGGAACAGAAGGCCCAATATGCCAACCAGACTCACTTCCTGGGGAAGTCTGCTGCCTCCTTAGTGCCCGGGTTAAAGGTGTGATGAGAAAGCTTACTACCCTCATGGGTAATTATCCATTATTGATTTTTCAGGTGAGCAGTGATGAAGTTGCAATAAGAAGTCCGAAGGCAATCAAGAGAGACTTCAGGAGCACAGACACTATTCTCCTCTGTGCTTCCAGTTCCAGGAAATTACGAGGGAAGAAACAGGAAGAGCCAGCAGATTATTATCTGGCTCTGAGCCCACTGTCACTGGAAGAATTTGGGAGTTTTGATCATGGATCGGTCAACATGATCCCAGGCCTGCTGGCAACAGACAGGGTACACCTGTCTCAAAGGGGGAAAAGGATCTTTGCACAGGAGTTAGCAGGACTCATTGAGACAGCTTTAAACTAGATTTGAAGGGGGAAAGGGATAAAACCAGACTCGCTAGAGACGAGCCTGGGGCAGGATGCCAGTGTGTGACATTCAACAATGAGAAGTGCCGAGTCCTGCACTTGAGACACACAACCCCATGCAGTGTCACAGGCTTGGGGAAGCTTCCTGATGGAAAAGGAGATGGAGGCATTGGTTGACAGCCAGCTGAACATGAGCCAGCAGTGTGTCAAGGTGGCCAAGAAGACCAATGGCATCCTGGCTTGTATCAGAAATAGCGTGGCCAGCAAGACCAGGGCAATGACTGACCCCCTGCTTCACCTGAAGAAAAGGAGACTCAGGGGTGACCTTATCACTCTCTAGGTCTACTTGAAAGAAGGTTGTAGCCAGGTGGGGGTTGTCTCTTCTGCCAGGTAACAAGCAATAAGAGGGAGGTTAAAGTTCAATATTAGGACAAATTTCTTCACTGAAAGGCTTGTCAAGCATTGGAACAGGCTGCTCAGAGAAGTGGTTGAGTCACCATCCCTGGATATATTGGAAAGACATGTGGATGTGGCACTTATAGGGACATAGTTTAGTGGTGAACTTGGCAGTGCTGCTTCAACGGTTGGACTAGATGATCTTAAAGGTCTTTCCCAACCTAAATGATTCTGTTCTACAGCAGAAAGCAACACTGGTCAAACAAAGCTTAGAGTACAGCCTTCTAAGTTGCAAGCAAGTATTAATAGGCATAATAACAGTACTACTTCCAGGGCTCCAGCAGCCAGACCTGGGACTCAGAGAGCAGGTATCTGTAGAAGCCACTCTGCGAAAGAATCCAATGGTTCTAAAGAAAACAGCACACATCCTTGGCACTAACAACAGTTCCATAAAAATAAAGTGTCCTTGGCTTGCTTTAGTAAGCTGGCAGAAACAGTTTCCATAATGGAAAAGTTAAATGTTCATGCAAAAATAAAACTGATAAAGTTGTTTTCCTCTATTCTTATGATGTGGTTTTCTCCACACTAGTGGCAAACGCTGACAATTACAACACCTCTTACTCACCACGCTCTGACTTTATTTTAGGAAAGTCAAATCCATGTGATTTCTGGAGGAAAAAAAAAAAGAAAAAATCTATTTCCACTACTTCTACTATTTCAAGTTAAAAACAGCTTAGCTTTTCATAGACTGACACAGACATACTCATATATAGATACAAACATTAATACATGAAACAAAACCCCAAAGTTTTGTTTCATCAGAAACTTTCACATTCTGTTAAACTGTAATGCTCCTGTTAACCAGTTTATTAAAACTGAAACACAGATGTTAACCATTAAATACATTTAATCATCAAACCACTATGATATTAAAGATGCTACTTCTTTAGTGTCTGTAACAGTCTGTACACTCACAAATAACAGCTAATCATACTCTTAATGTAAAACTTGACTCCTCTGCATATTTTAGAGAACAGATGCTGGAGACACATGCAGTACTTTAGTTCTGTACTGAAGAGGGCATTCTAATGCAGCAGCTGATTTGATCTTAACAAAGACATTACAAACTCAATTTTTAATTCCAAAGTGATGAAAAAACTGTTATTTAAAACAAGTCTTACCTGCATGTGAAGATACAGTTTTTCTGTGGTGTCTGCTTGTTGTTCACAGAACAGGCAAACTGCACATACAGGATGCTCTTCCCAGTCAGACCAGTCTCTTATGAATAAAAGTCAAAAAGATTCATTTAATTGTGGAGAAGAGAAGACACATTTTGTGAAAGGGCCCTTCAGACTCTGCAGTTACAGGACTAGAAATAAATACAGGGAAACTGAGTACTTTAAAGGGGGCAAGAGACAGTGTGGATTTATAGCTGGATATATGATTACAAGTCTAAAAAATATTACAAATTCGAGAATAACTGAGCAGTTACTGCTGGGTAATTCCTGTGTAGACAGGCATTAAGTCCTACTTGAAACTGTTTGCACTAACAAACAGGATATTAACTTCAATTTCTATCCAGTTTGACAAGTCATCAAATATTGCTTTCACTATATATTTTTATAAAGTCTTTTAAAATTATATTATACCTTTCTAATATTTCAATACACCAGCCAAAGTCATAATCAGGCAGAGCTTACTCTGTTATTTACTTATTAAATATTAATTATTTCTAAAACACTAATTAATGCTACATTTAGACATGCACACAGAGAATACTTTACCAACAAATCCATTTAAAACCCTAGTACTGCTGAGAAATAGAAATATTCCTGCAACCAGGTATAACTAAGTAAAATAAAGTTTAAGTCACAGAGAGAACCAGGAAGATCAGGGATCCTGATACCCATTTACTTCCTGCTTATTCCATTTCCTACAGCCAAGGAAATCACCTCTGCAGTGATCTGAGGGCCTGGACCACAAAAGAACACAGATGAGATGGATGTTACCCTCAATCAGCACTGCTGAGAAGCTTCATTTGAAATCCTGCTTTAATCTCTAGTTATTACCTTTTTATCAGATTTTTTCCTACAATTTCTTTCTCATGCTGACATTTTTGATGCTTACTCCTGATACTTATATTTGAGCAAAAGCTGTTCAGCTGGTTTTTGGTACAAAAGTAAAAAAAAAAAAAAAATCCATTTTGTCTACATCATTACAAACCCAGAAGGCACTTGTTTGAGCCCAAGCCAAATGAAAAATAGGCTTGTGGTTGAAATATGAAGCTTACAGCCCTCATTGCTGAGATGTGGTTTTAATGAGAACAATTTGGAATTGATTTGATTGGCTTAGATGAATTTTAACTGCGTCCTAACTATGCACAGCATTTTCCCTGTAACTACTTTCAAAAATAATGGTCTTGCAAGCCTTTGTAATGGGCACATAAGTAACTCTTACTCTTCTAGGTTATCTAGTAATTCCCGGTCGTCCTCTGACTGCACTTCCTCCCAGGACTTTCCAAATTCCTGGGGAAAAAAAGGAAAGAAAACAATAAAACATTTCCCGATTCACATCACGATTTGTCAATCAACTGAATGAGCACCTCAGAAATCACAATAACTTATTTTGGATCACTTCAGTATTTCTGTGAGTTAAAGGCAGTCATACAACACTGCTTTAGCAATAATTTTAAAAATAATAATTATTTTTGTCTTTTAATAGGGCATTCCCCACCCTATGTCTTTGAAGAAGATGATTTGGCACAAAGTTCTCAAGAACAGTAGAGTATTGCAAGACTACGAGATGTTCCTGAGGTGGGTAAGTTATCCCTGTCTCAAGTTTGCCCTCACACTTCCTCAATCCAATCTGTCTACCTTGCTCTTCATGCAGCATATGCTGCTTAATGCAGCTGTCACACCTGAGACTTTTGTTGGCATAGCTACACCAGCCAGTGCTTGTTCCTTGTTCAAGGCTATGTCAGTAAAAACACATGGTAAACTTAGCTTCAGAGTACTCCAAAAAGACAGTGTGAGCCAGGGCATAGACCTCTCAGCTAGATTCCAGTCTGTCTTCCACCCTCTCCTTGTGAATGTGAGCACATCTATTCATGGTGTTCTGTTCTTCCTTTTACTTTTTGTGTTGTTTATTTATATCTTCAAGACCTTCAGCACAAAGTATATCACAATACCTTTGTGCAGCATTCAGCACAATAGCAAGGACTCTCAGCATGACTGAGATATAAATAACAGGCAATAAAGAGCTGAAGCGCTCTACTGAAATACCAGCAATGATCTTCAGCTAGTGTTTTTCTTTTCTTGGATTTTTCTTGTCTTTAAAAATAAACCCAAGCAAACTAACCAGTAATCAGAATAGTATTTTTGAACTCATATTTATGATGACTGTGAAGGACTCACAAAGATCATCATAGTTGAGGATCTTTTCCCCATTAAAAAAAAAAGGTAGCTAATAAAAATATAATACTTTAATTAATTTTATTCAATTATTCTTTGTAATAAATATATTTAATAACATCCCAGGTAACAAGTATTATTATTGCCTTTATGGTTGTTTGAAAAAAGAAGGAAAAGATTTAATCATCTAACAATTTTATGAGAATTTTTAAGGTTGTTAGTGTCTATCAGGAAAATGATAAACAATTGTCTCTAGACAGCTCTAAACCTAATGTCATCAAATATTACAAAATGAAAATTCAGTAATTAATTCAGTGATGCTACATGGTGGTGTGTAAACTGTCTGAGTTAGAGAGGAGACTCATTAATGTCACCATTACTGTGAGATAACATGAAGCCATTAACACCTCTCACCACATGTTCTCCCAGCTGCACACCAGTTTCCTGTGTCTGCTAATGTTAACACCTTAATGAGCGGATAGTGGCTCACAACCACTGCAAAATGAAGACAAATGCTCACAATTTTCCCCCTTACCAGCTTGAAGTATATGAGCACAAAAGACTATGTTCAAAACAACGGCCAATATTAAGTTTCACCTTTTAATTAAAGGTGAAAGGGAAAAACCATGCACAAACTTTATTATTGCTGCTGTTTCTTTATGGTGTTTCTGTGAAGAAGGCAAAGAGGAATCTTGTAAGAGATCTGTTTCCCTCCTTTATTTATATTCGGAGGAGAAAAAAAAGACGAAAAAGGAAAAAGCTAACCAGGTCTTGTATCACTGGAAAATTGCATGGTGAATGGATAACTAGGGACACTGTGCAAAGAGACTGAAGCTGAGCAATTGGGTGGAAAAAAGTTCTTTGAAACATTCTTAAAACTCTTTCAGTGGTTTTTTTTTTGGTTGGTTGGTTGGTTTTTTTGTTTGTTTGGTTTTGGGTTTTTTTGTTGTTTTTGGTTTTTTTAATTTTTCATAGTTTTTTTTAAAAACCCCTTTTCAGTTGCTTGATGGGATCAAGGATGCTTTTGTTAAGCATTCAACTTTCTTTGCTCATTCAACTTTCTTTGCTCTTTCATCCAAGATGCAGGAGTTCCCAGTAATCATCTCTTGAGATTCCCAAGAAATTCTTAACAAAACCAGAGAAAAAATGAGACTTGACTATTGTTAATAGTTCAAACAGTAGAAAATGCATAATTAAAAAACTGAAGGTCTTGCAATATATCCAAGAAAAAACAATTTTTTACTGTGTATCTCACAGAGAAGATGGTCCTATAGGAAAGTAAGGAGAACATGCAAATGTATGCATGCATTGATTATTTTCTGTTTCAAAATGAAGTCTAAATGCACAGAGATGAAATGCCTCACTGACAATTTACCTTCTCAACTTGTGTGCAGTTTTAAAGGTTCTACAGGGAGAAAGTCTGTGTGCCTCACTGAGGCAACAACACACCTCAGCTTGAAAAGAAGTGCTGAGATGGGAGAATCCAGAAACAGCAGCTGGTATCTCAAGCAGTTTTCCCTAAAGACCAGTTGCTGAACTACATGCAAATAGAGTTCCAGGCCTGTGGACCTCAGAAACTCCAAACAGATGCTGCTTTACTACATGTAATTTATCCTACTGCTAACCTGCAAGCAACAGAATATGTCAATGATATGGAGGTAAACAAATAAATGATATGGAAATAGATCATGATAGAAGTCATAGGAAGTTACAGAATATCAAAATATTTACAAAGGAATATGCACTTATGTTACTCACTGCTATGTGAAATCAGAAATTTAGGGGAGAAAATTGCCAACAAATAGACAGAAAAGGTAACTTATGTTATGAAAACAGTTTCTCACATCTGCACTACAAAAACAAATGAAGTCAAAAGCAGAATGGACGGAAAGGTAGAAGGCAGGCAAGACTACTGCTCTAAATGAAATCAATGGGAGCTCTGCCACCAGTTTAAAAGACAAGTAAGAACTGGCCAAAAGATCATGAGGCAATTCAGCAGACATTCTCCGGCCATCTGAACAAAAAGTCCTTAAAACTTCTTGGTACAAAAGCCACAAAATAAAGGAAACTGCCAGTTCCAGCTTAATAAGACTATTTTATGCAGTGCTTGGTGAAGACAATATGTCATGGAAAATTATAAAAAAAGGACAATAATGTCTGTAAGATGGTTGCAATAAAGAACTATCAATTTAAATAACTTAAGATCAATTGCTGATGGAAAAGCTCTATGGTGCACAGCCTAAAGGTAAAGTGTATAAGACTGTGACAATATTGATTTTTATCACTGGAGACCTACCTAGTTTTACAGTCTCTTTCTGATGAAAAAAAACCTTGATCAAACTGGAATATAGAAAGATCAAAATTAAAACTTCTGTGAAAAACATACAAAAAAATAGCTAAATTGTATGCCTACATCTTTAGGTTAAGGTGAATTCAGTAGCAAATTTTGAAACACTATATCTATCATTGCAGATAAGTTATGTAAACCATGTCTGTGTCTGTGAAATCGTATAATTCCCCTGGACATTAGGAGCAATGGGAAACACAGATCTTTAAAACTCATTGGTAAGTCAGTAAAGCTTCACAGCACACATTAAAAAAAATATCCTCTAGTGAGCTGTGAGGTGCTAAGGGAGAGGAAGCAAAATCACTCTATCAGGTAATTACAGAAAGCAGACCCTGTGTAACATCTAGAATTTAATGAATATAGATTCAGCTTCAAAAAAACATCCTATCACATTTAATATAATCTACTCTAGACCATATATGTGCAGTATGGAATGTTTTCTCCTTACTATGTAAAGGCCAATCTACTGAACTCTTATGAACAAACTGAGGTTTTTCCTTTTAATCTTCTTCAATTAAAGAAGGGGGTTATCAAAAGCTATTTGGAAAGCAAACACTTTCCACTACATAAGAACATTCCTAAAAATCTGCTGTGTGCAAATACACATTTTATAGTGAACTACCTTGTAAGTGTTTAAGACCAAGCTTTTAGACTGTTTTCAATCCTTATTTTTAAATAAAATCCTTTCTTTAAAAGATGTCAGCACTTCTGAAGTGGGTACAGTTCAAAGGATTACAAAGACTGAGTGGAAACAGTCCACTGAGTAGATTGTAGTGAACGACAACTGAAAATGTGTGGAAAGAAAACACTGCTGTAGCAAAGCATATAGAGCCAGACGTAGAATTGTGATTATCCGAAGCATCTCCCAGAAGATGCTCTGGAAGCACACTGGTACAAATCTTGCGCATGAAGACCTCCTTGCCCAAATATGCGTCTCTGAGTGACTAAGACACCCCGCAAAGTCCTGGCCAGAATACCAGGCAAAGAGGATCAAGGCCCTGACTGTTAAACTGTTTACATGTTCTGTGGCCATGTTAGCAGCATGACCCAGACCATGCTTAGATGTGGTTCAGGAAGCATACAGGCCCTTGAGATCATTGTCAGCAAACAGGATGGACAAGGCCACCAGTTTTGGAGCAACTGGAGAGAGTGGGAAAAGAGGTTAGGTATATGAATATTAGCCTTGCTGTTTTATTTACTTTGGCATATCTGCTTATTAACATGACACAGCCACTGTGTCTGTACTAATGTTATGACCTCCCTGTATGTCTCTCAAATTTTTCACATAGTACTTCATGGTTCTCTGTGCTTCTGGGCAGTCATCTCAATCCTAATTTCCTAATCTAAAATGGGAGAGATTAAAATCTGAGTAACGCCTATTTATAACCTGGATGTTAGCACATGTAGAAGGCACAAAGACTACTTCAGGTGAACTACAGTTATTTCTGGGACAGAACATAGCAGCTTTTGAAGCAGTTCCTATATTCACAAGTTGAAGGCAGCAAGTGAAAATCTGCTACACACACATGTACACACTCTCAGAGGTCTGAGATACAAAACTATTTAGCAACATACACCTACCTGGAGGCTAAAAACTAACAGTTTTTCTTTCATCTATGTATCTTTCATTTTCTTCCTCTTTGCATTATTTTATACTCTGAAGAGCACTTCCAGCTTAAGGTTTGTAGAAAACAAGCTCAAAGCAAATAGCATTCAAGCTACACCTCCATCTACTTCATTGCTCGATCTCATTTTCCCTTCTAGTTATTAAGGCAGAGATTGAGCACTAATGACATGATGATTAGTGTCTCTTCAAGCTACATTCTTGCATTTCTCAAAATCAATTCTCAACAACAAACGTTTACTAATGCTTACTTTGAAATTATCCAGAATATCATACCATAAATGAGCATATTTCTTAAGAGTACTTCACTTGATTTTTGACCTTTATACTAATTGCTAGTTTGGAATTACTCACTTTTAACTAGATATTGTCTGTATCTTTTTAGTCAATTTACTAATTATTCCTAGAACTACTTACCAAGTAATTAATGATATAAAATTTGTCATATTCTTTGTTTTTGGCATTGATTCTGCGATGCTGCTTCTTTCTCATGTGATCTTTAAGTGTGTTTTTGTCTCTGAAGACTTTTTCACAATATAAACACTGCAAACTAAAATAAAAAGGTAAACAGGTCAGCATATTAAAAGGAAAACAGTACAACATAATAACCTTTAATAAGCTGGAGTTACGTATAGTAAGATTAATCCTAAGCATGTGAAAGTAAGCTAAATAAAAAAGTTATTTGAAAAAAACACCAAAACAAGGTAAGCTTAGATCACAGTAGAATCAAACACAGAAATAACAACGACATAAAATGAAATTATAGATAATAAAATGTTACCTGTTGGCCCTCTATGCAAAGTGGGAGAAAAGTCTGAATACCCAAAATTGGCCTGGGAAGGCCATTGATTGGTCAACATGTGAACTCTTTAACTCAGCATACACTTACACTGGCATCCAACCCATCTGTAACTGTTTCTTTGTAATTCAGAGTGAAAAAAACACAATCTCCTGAACACACTACTTCTCTTTTGAAACAATTTAACTTAGCTAAAGAGAAAGTTTTTATGATTCTATCTCAAAAGAGAGGTTAAATGAAAGTTTGCCAGGGTGATCAAGGGGTTTTGAAATCCTGAGAAATAAAATTCAGTAAGTAAATTCATATACACATGCATACATACATAAATATATATATAAACTTCATATATATGGGTATACATACATACACATAAGTATATGCATATATGTACATACATATGTACATAGACATGAAGTATTATATATATGTGTGCATATACACATTACTTGACAAGGCGAAAACATTCATTAACAAATGAGAATTTTACCACAGTATGTCTTCCAGATCAATTCAAACAAAACAGAAGTATATGCACTGCCTTACATTGTCTCTTACAGTCAGCATAATAGAACTGTTCTGGTTCCAGATTCCCTTCAGCTCTTCTGTGTGGAGCGGCAATTCAGGATTCTCAGTATCTTTTTGCCTTCCAAGACATTTAAGAAGTTTTGATTTGTCCTTGTGCTTTCAGGCTTCAAATCAGTATTGCCTTGTTGGTGAATCATAGGTCCAATGGCAGAATACATCTGTGAATTTTAATATCTGCTTTGCTTTACCTGCTAACAGCAAAGCGTTTGCTCTACTTGAGAAAGGCATTCCCAGGAAGAGCGTGTAATGCTTTTCCTCAGCATACATAATGTCATCATATTTGCCTGAAACAAGATTTTTCTCCTCTTAATGATTTATTTTCAGGTACTATTCTACTAGCACAGCTACTAAGTCTATTCTTACAGGTAGGAGGAGTGGCCTTTCACTACTCTGACACAATTTCAGCATGTATGTAATAACTGTAGGGAGGATTAGCTTTGAGGAAACTCTATTTAACTGAAAGCCTCAGGTCCTACTGATAAATAGGAAAGATGCAAATTATCAGTGAGTGTGGTAATTCAGTGCATTAGGTAAGACCAATGATAAAAGAAAAGGCATTGTTAATACATCTTCATTCCTAGAAAAAGTTGACAAGTATCTATCCCTCTGGGATGTACTCTGTAAGCAGTACAGAAGGGAGAAACCACATATCCCACATTCATGATACATAGAGGCAAATGAACATTGGCACAAGAACTCTGTATTCAGTGATTAAAGAGACATTTAGTAAAAAGATTGTTATGATGAGAAGGAACATTAACAGTTATGATAAAAAGGCATGTGCTGTTATTGATGGAAATTGTGCAATGCATAACAACTGAAGAACCGCACATGACTTTTTCCAGCAAACACATAGTATGAATTGTTATGAATTAATTTTCAATAAGTCAAAAGAAAGACTAAGAGGACTCACAATAAACTTACATGCTGTCTTTGTTTCTTCTTAACTAACCATGAACGTTGAATTCATTTTAACCTAACCTATTTCCAAGGTTAAAATAAATATGACCCATGTTTATTGAAAAAATAAACAAACAAAACACTACTTACTTGTCAAGCTTCCCCTGTAATACAGCCAAAAACTCATAGCAATTCACAATATTATCTGGCAGTCCAATGTTAAAAGCATGCTCTCTTGCCATATGATTGAGAAGGACAGATCTAGAAACGACATTCAAATAGAACATTACATATTTTTGGATAAATATGAGACTTATTCAATTAGTGATTTCAAATACACCAATTGCTCTAAAAATGCATAAAAGCCAACATTAAATAAACAATAATAGTCTTGCTGCCACTCCTAGGAAAAAAGAATGCAACTTTATTGAAACAGGAAGTTATCATTTTCAGCTCCACTGCATTCAGTAACATTTCAGCCGCTCAGTCTGCATACACGAAGTATACTACTTTAAATGAAAATTATAGTACAGTTTATTTTGACTCTCACTGTTAGGAAAGCTCATTTATTAACTTGTACAAGCAAATCACATTTCAAACAACCCTCTTGAGAAACATTTTAAAAAGCCATTTGTCAGTTTTCTCTATGCTGGTTAGAAGAGCAGAAATTCTTGGATGTGATATTGCTTCATACAGCACTCAAAAGTACACACAACAGCACTCAAAAGTACACACAAACAAACATAATGGATGTTCAAATAAGCTATTTTTCTTATAAAGATATACTGGTTAACTCCTTAGGTGCTCAACCTCTCTATATGCCTCAGCTTCTGCTTTTGGAGACTAAAGAAACATGTGAGTGTTGATATTTACTTTTACCACAGTCCAGCACTTTTTTAAATCCATGCATTCTATGTGTCAGACCCAAGAGTAATCAGAGGATGAAGTTCCTGTGGGATGAATGATGTGAACTTCACCAAACAGCGAAGAGAAGAGGACATTCACACAACACTGGGACAACCTGCAGGCATATGACCCCAGGTTCTCCTACCCTTCCAGAGTACCAGACCTAACCATGCAGACTCAGTTTCTCCAGCTGAAACTGATTTACTGTGTACAAACAAAGTATATTGGGTCTGGCTGCGATGGAGTTCATTTCCCCATAGCAGCCCTCACAGTGCTCTGCTTTGCATTGGTAGCTAGAAAGGTGTTGATAACACACCAGTGTTCTGGCTACTGCTGGGCAGTGATGGCACAGCATCAGCACTGTCCCTCAACCTTCCCCCTGCAACAAGGGACTGGAGGTGGGCAAGATCCTGGGAGGGGACACAACTAGGACAGCTGACCGAAATTAACCAAAGAGATATTCCATAGCATATGACATCAGCTCAGATACAGAAGCTAAGGAAAGGAGGAGGAAGGAGTGGGGCATTCATTATATTTCCTTCTGGAGCAGGTGCTACATGTGTTGAAGCACTGCTACCCGGGAAGTGGCTGAACATTGCTTGCTGATGGGAAGTAGAGAGTAAACCTAATTTTTTTTTCTCTTTGCTTGTGTGTGAGCAAACTTTTGCTTCTGCTTTAATAAGCTGCCTTATCTTGGTCTATGAGTTTTTCTCCATCTTATTTTCTCTCCCTTGTCTGGCTGGGGAGTGATAGAGTGGCTGGGTGAGTACCTGGAGTCCAGACAAGGTAAACCCACCACACAAAGTTTCCTTAGAGCAAGCATCTCAATGCAATCCTTGCTCCTCCTTGACTGATCCTGCAAAGTGCTCCATTCTCACTCTAATTTTTCTCTCCTCTTTGGCGAGGTTTAAATAGGAAAATGTACAACTGCATAGAAATATTTTTTAACAGTTATACTGGCTTAAGCAGGTCCCCTTGCCACTAAAACAACTGCCAAAAAACCTGTCTCTCTTTAAAACAGCTGGTTCCCAACTCCAGCTTACTGTGTAGTACAAAAAGTTGTTTTGGAATGACAGGGTCTATTTAAAGTGGCACTGCAGTTGAAAAAAATACTCAAACTATACCTTAAAATTAATTCTATCTTCCGAGTCCTACCATTACGCAGTAACTGGTTTGATGACACTAAAACCATAAAGAAAGGTGCTGAGTAGATATGAAAAAAATACACCAAAAGTAAATAGGGCAATAAACAAACCTGTTTCCTGTGAATTCTTGATCGCAGAACATACACATACTATGAAAACTTGTGTCACATCTCTCTTGTTGTTGCTGTTCTAGAATTTCTCTCTATGAAAAGAAACAGATACAGTTATTCAGATAAAACCATAATCATAAAATCATTGCATCACATAAGCTTATTATACATCTTTACCTTTACTGGTAAAAATGAACATATAAAATTCAAATGTGCGGCTGACACAAACCAGATGTTAGTATTTTTTGAGTGTAGGTTCTCACAAAAAGTTTTTTCAAAAGCAGTTTGTGCTCCAGTCAAGTTCTAGTAAAATTGTCCTAACATTATATGCGTGGTGCCTGGAAAGCAATACAATCCACAGTAATGCAGCAGTTTTAAATAATTCTGTATAAAATATAACAGTTTATGATTCATATTTACCTCTGGTATCAGTGAGCAAGTTTATGGATAGTCACCTAACACCCAGTGGAATGACAGACTCAGTTCTATGTGGCTAATTGCTGGCAACCTAGAGGGCTTTTTCATAATATGGGACCATGACAACAGCCCTGGCAGTTTCTGTAAGAAGTCATGGCACATATCAAACCCCAGGAAAAGGAGAAGGTGATTGCCTTCACCCTGGTTCTGTTTAAAGCAGTGCAACAGGCTAGGCTGGACACTTTACAACACTTGATGCACTTTTCCTAACAACAATAAAACCAAGCAGCAGATGATTTTTCTCTGGTGCTGTAACAGGAACAATGTTTTTATACCTGGAATTATTATGCACTTCAGATAGAAAGGTCATAATCAGCTGGGATATGGGAGAATTTGGATTAAAACTTAGCGTATTTTCAGCCTAGAAGCATACTAATCCGTAGCTGTGTTTTAAGTACAGAGAACCGGGAAAGGATTTAATTTCTGTGCAACTTAGAGGTGCTTCTGCCTGCTTTCTGACATTCAGGATCCTGACTGAATTTCTTAAGGGATTTTCTCAAACTCTTTATCTCCTTAGAGCCTGCAGTGGAACTTTGTGTTTCTCACCTGCCTCTTCAGTAACTCTTTTATGTGGATTAAGACCCAAATTTGTCTGTAGTCTACATCTAAGTTATATTCAACTACACCTGTTGGATAAGCTCCATAGATGTCAAAAAAGAAGGAAAAGAAACAAGAAAGGAAAGACACACCCCCTCAGCCCTAAAAGAAATAAGAGGAAGGCTTTAGCTATTGTCAATAAGGGCCCAAATGTGTCCTGCAGTGTGGATGGGTTGGTGTGGGATGTACCATGCCACATCCCATTGCCCACTGAGGGATGGCAGGAGGCTGACATTAAGCAAATAAATGTGCTGTTTCTCTTCCACAAGAGCAGCATGCTGCACCCAGCGAGGGGCAGTGGGGCGATAAGGATGCCTGTCAAGAGCACAGGAGTGTGTGGCACCCGACATACACCTGGCCTGGGGCCTGTGGCTGCCAGGGCAAATGGGGCACCATGCCACAGACCCTTCCAGGGCCCGTATTCAACCACACTACTTGGCAGTTGTAGCTGTTGCACATCAGCTAAGAGTCTGTTACCCTGAAAATACAGATGCTGGGGCTTGGTTTTTGTACTACATGGTGTACATTTTATGTTGGAATCATGCCCACCAGCACCTACTCACATTTTAGGCCATATCCACTCATGTCCTGCTATGTTATGCTAAACATCAAATAAAAGAAATATGTATTCCTATTTTTCAGGGCTGACTCTGGAAGGTGATAAACAGAGCGTAACACACCTTGTCAGAGCCCTTCAGCAGAGATGCAATTAAGCAAGACTATCTGTTTGCTCCATGCGGGCAGCAAACATCCCACAGCACGTCAGTGCTTTCTCTGGTACATGTAGCTGCCACTCTCACCACTCAACAGCATGTTTGACCCTGTTGGGCTAACCTTGGATTTGAAAGCATCTTCGTGTTTCTATGCTTTGTAGAACACATTGGAAACAATCTAAGCAGATGTGTACAATTCAAATATAAAGATAGCAAGGGTTTAAACACTCCCAACCTTTCATTAATGACATTACAGTGTAGCTTCCTGATTTTAATTTACTAGGAGGGAAAAAAAGTGTTCTGCAATATTTGGCTGCCTAACTCCAGATTACCGAAGCCCTCATGAGCAGCTGCTCTCAGGTATGTTTGAGGAGGAAGGAGAAGTGTACTGTGTTCTCCACACAGACAAAGCTACTGCTCCACTCCCTCATCCTTCCCATTTCCCTCTCCACCAGCATGCTTGGCAGCTGGGAAGCTTTGACTAACCCTGCAGTATTTTCCAGAGTAGACATTACTTTTACCTAATATTGGCATTTTTTATTGCTAGCGGAAACTTTCCAAGCCAGAAAGGAATTCTGATACTTGCACAGGTGAGGAATTAAAAGCACTGGTTTGAGTCAAATACAGCAAAAGCAACAGGGCTGCTCTTCTTCCCTACAGACATTTCCAACCCTCTACTTCATTGCTGGGAGCAGCAATTACAATAACTTACATAAAACTTCTGAGATTTTTTCTGAGCAGAGACATTCAGCCCATAATGAAAGTCAAGCAAAAACTGAAGTTATGAGGCAGGAAACTAGTAATTTACTTAAATTCTTGCACCAGCTTCCAACTCCTTCAAATTTTTGGGGAGGTCAGCAGTAATGCATTGCTGATACTAAGACAAAATACCCAAAACATTTCAGCCATGAAAATTTCCCAAAACTTTTTTAGGATTCTGAGTCATATCAAAGTGTCAGAGAATGAGAAGATGAAGTCATTTGAGGAAAAAGCACATATATGATTTTCCATAACGAATAAAAGAATTAAGCAGGATAATCATCTTTAAATATACCAGCACACTAAACTGCTATTTTAAAAGCAATTTGATAATTTGCTTCACAATTTGTAACTTGGATTTCAGAAAAATGTCCCACACATTCATAATGCTTAGTTTGAGGTTGTGAGGAGGAGCTGACTTTCTCCTAGGAGGGGGGAATTTTAAAAGTGCCTGTTCCTCTCCTGGGAAGCAATATTTTGGAAGAAATTATCTGCTTTTTATCCAGAAACACTTAAGTACTATGCATCAGTAAGAATTCACACTGATAATCCGTAGAAGATGAAAAAGGCACACTTGCAGCTAGTAAGAACTTTTCCCTAAACGATTACTTCATCTCTGGTCTATAGCTCAAGAGATATTCAAGACATACAAAATGCCTTCAAAAGGTAAGACTAACAATTCCACTGAATGCCAAAAGCTATGGACTTAGGACAGCTGGTTTTATGGCACATAAGACTCTTCTGATATTGTAATTGCTATTACCCTTCTTTCCAACAGACGCTATATCCCAGGTGCTAAATTATCTTTATTTCTGTTAGATCACTGGTTCTTTTGTGTGCCATAAGCTTCTTTACTAACAAGGCCCTCTTAAATAATTTATGTAGCTATTTAAATGCATGGCTTGAATCATTGACATAGAACAACCATTCACAGCTAGTAATCAGCACAAGTTTTGCTGCTTTTGATTCCAAACAGAAGAATTTGTTGTCAAAATTTTGCCTGTTTTTTTCCAGCTACATCAGTTGTCTGACAAAAAAAGGTATTTCTTTTCCCAAAATCTGTCTCTTTTATAATCATAGCACTTATGAGAGAAAAGAAATTAAGGCAGAAAGTAGTTCTCTAGTTCTAAAAAAGCAGCAGATTGCACTATGCAATTTGGGACAAGATTGCACAGCGAATTTCTGACTACAGTAAGATCTGAGCTTATTCCTCAGTACAGGAACCTGCTTGTGCAGTGGAGAATGGATTCTGGAGGTTAGTCTGTAAAACAGAGCTAACAGCAGTATGTGTCTTCTTCTTTTTTAAAGATTTCTGCCATAAGCACTAAATTTGTGCCATATGCCCTAACAAGGCAAAGTGCAAAATTTCTATTCCAAAGGCATAAGCATACAAGTAGTCTCAATTTTAAGTACTGTGTTTCAGCACTGCTGGCTTGTGGCAAGAACATTTTGTAGTTTGGGGTTCTTTTTGGCATCCATCTTGTTAGCTCTGGTCCTTTGCTCTCTCCCCTCTCTAGTCAAACAACTACAAAGACAGCCTGTTATACAAATGATCACTTGTGAGAAGGTCCATTGAAAACTTTTTATAAATGGTGCTATACCCTCTGAGGAGGTATTTTGCCTGAAGATGTTCTTTTGACAAGGAAACTTCACAACTGTTACAGTGTGAAGGACTCAAACATCTGAGCACTCAGTCACACTGTTGTGAAGAGTGCACAATCACAGGTCACATTACTTCTGTTATGATAGCAGACTCATTAATACTACTAAAATTGGAGTGTCTGTCTGGGAAATAACCTACTACCAGAGATAGCAATATTGGTGAGAATTTGGATCTAAATAATATAAGACAGAGACTTCACAATATGACCATGTATTTCTATCAAGCTCTCCTAGGTGATCTCTCAAACACACAGTGTGTATCTACAGTTTCTTCCAATTTAAATAAGAGATACATTTCCCTGCTAAATGCTCACAGAAACTAGCTAATGTTGTACGCAAAGAAAGCAAGTGAAATAGATTCTGGTTTAAGAACAAAACAGAACAAAAAATCATGCTGACAGATCACAAGAATAAGCTGTTTATACACTGGCAATAAAACAAACCAGCACAGTACACTCAGACAAAGATTAGGATTGGTGACACCTGAGATGCACTACTGTCTCTAAAACCTTGCCAACCAAATTATTCAACAAATATATACACAATTATATATATATTTATTAAGATGAAGTACTTTTGGAGTAAGACAATTTGGTTTTGTGTCTACAGTTTTCTCAAAGATTGACTAATAAACTTTAGATAGTGCTTGTAGCTGCTAAATAGGAAAAATAGTCATGAACAGTCATGGTATCAGAAACTTCATGTCCTTGTAAAGACCTGCAATCTTATCTGTATATCAATAACTTTCTCCTAATGTCTTATTCAGTTTCTCTTCTTACTGATCACTATATTCAGCTCTCTCACTTCAAACAGTATTCTCCTGCCTCTTGTGTACAGAAAAAACCCCAACTTTAATTCTGTAATCATTATCATGTCCTCTCATATGTTATTTCAAGAAGAATGCCTTTTCTTTAATATTATCAAAATGCCTGCTGGAGAAGTCCTTCATGAAAGAAGCTTAGCTGTAAGGTGCAGGGAAATACTAAGAATTCATCAGAATAAGACATCCAGTCTGGAGGACACTCAGCACTTTTGAAGCCAGATGTCACACCATGCAATGTACATGTGTCTCCTGACTACTTTGTGCACATTTTCCTCTCCTCTGGCGAATATGAAAAGCCATACATAGTTTAGGAATATTATAAATGAAGACCTGATGGCTACACAGACAGATCACCAGCATGCCCAAGATTAGTCATTAAGCAATGAAGGATGATGGCATTAGAGGCCCACTTCTAGGACAAAGAAGAGCGGAAAGCAGTGGGGCAGTAACCTGCTGCCATCCAAGTGATATTGCCTAGCTGGTGATGAAACTGAGTACATGCTGATCACCCAAAAGGGCATTCCTGGATTTTTACTAATTCTTTAGGCAAGATGTAACCATAAAACTTTGTCAACAAGAATGAAGTAGGAAAAGGAATGAGTAGCATCTTCCCCATTCTTTCTGGTTGGGTTCAAAGCACAGGCATAGATCAGCATGTTCTGGAGAGGAATATATTGCTATGGAAACAATGCCAACACAGAGAGTATTTAAGAATAACATCATATGGCTGGCAAAGAAAAGGCTACCTAAATGAGCCCCCTGACAAAGATAAGAAAGAGCATCTTAAGACATCAGCTTGTCAGCTAAGAGGGGATACTTTAAACTAGGTTTCAAAGGACAGCAACAAAAAACCTATAGAGAAATAGGAGTTGTGGCTGACTGGAAAAAAAGGAAGTTGTGAAGAAAAGGGCTGGGAGCAGTTAGAGGATGTAAGAAGGAAACCAAGATGAACCACAGATCCTAGACAGACTGAATAAGTAAAAAGACCAAACTATAACTTAACTGGCATTATAATAAATTAGCAAAAATCTCAGAATTGTAATACAAGTGTTATAAATTTACTGTGAAACATTTGAAGTCCATTTTCCCAACTCTTGTTTTGTATGGCAAGTTGCCTCTTAGGAATATGGAAAATGTGTTTTTTTTTTTTTCTTCTTTTTTTTTCTGTACCTTATCCTTGATTCTAACCTATTCCACAGAGTGTGGGTTCAAAATGAATGTGGGAATTACTAACTGGGATGGCTATAAGGGATTGTTCCCCCCTTAGTGGTATGTCCCACTTGCTCTTCTTCTCGTCCCTACTGCTCCTCTTCTTGAGCTGACTCAGCTACTGAAGTGATACAGGCTAGAAACTGCACCTGAAAAGGTTGTAATCAATGACAGGTCAGATGACTGCACTCTGAAGGGTACTGTGACACTGATGTAGAAGACATTCTTACAGCTTGTTCAGGAAGATGAGTCATTTAAAAAAAGGGAGAAAGTGTTTCATGATATGATTGAAAACTAACTGTGTGAAGATGTATGAAAAGAAAAAGAGGGCTGAAATTACAGTAGACACGTACCACAGGCTGCCAAGCTGAAGCAGAAAGGCGAAGTTTGTTTGAACTAAGACAATGAAAAGAAGATGGAGAGGCTAACACAGTAAAATAAAATAGCAAAAAAATACCTCTCCCCACCCCCAAATACATTAGAAATGAACAGTAAAGAAAAGCAAAGGTCCAATGTAGGAAGAAACCAAACACAGACAAAGAAGAATGTTTGCAATATTCAGGGCTTCAGTCTTTGTAGGAAGGTTAATTACATCACAACTGTTCATAAAATGCATTTAAAACAAAAGAAACAGAGAACCAAGATCAGCAAAGGGTAAGAAGGAATTAAAAGCTAGATGTTATACATATTCAGATCTGACAGAATTTACCCAACAGTCATTATGGAATTAGATAAAACTATTTCTGACCTTCAGCGTGACAAGTCTTCATAAATCCATAAAGGATGGGCCAGATTCCACAGTGTTAGAGAAAAGCAATTAGATACCAAACAGAGGCAAAGAAGGACCTATAGAATGTCAGAAGGAGGTATTAACACTCTGACATTACTAGCTACTTCTGATGTAAGCACTTCTGATGTTGCACTAAACTAAATCAGGCTAACATCTCCATCCCATCCAGTGCACAGCCTCAAACTCAACCTTGTCTCAGCTTAAGATGGTGACAAACTTGGGACCATATGAACAGGCCTTCCCAAGAAGATTGTATAGCTTGCAGTCTTGGTGAAGACTCCTCTTCAGGGTCTTTATTTACTGGGAGGAGGAGTAGCCTCTTCACCTAAAACTACCAGTCAGATGACAGGTAAATGTGACAGAAAGACATGGTCAGTGCTGTTGTAGGAAGTGTTATTTTCAAAAAAATGGGTTTGGGGGTTTTACCTTTTTAAGACAAATCTTAACAAAAAGCCCAAGTGGCTTATACTGACACTGCCCCTCCAAGTATCTCAAGTTTTGCTGCCAGGACTTCCTTGCCTGGTACTGCTTCACAACTATGAATTCTTTGTCAAGACTGTGTTTTTTTCGAAAAGACTGTGTCTGTTTTGTACTACATAGCCTTGTCAGCTATTTCAGCAAGCTGCGCTCTCTAACCTAGTTCAGGCTCATTCCTTGGACTCTCTCAATACATCACAGTCACCATAATGTCTCTGCATGACATCCACCTTGGCTAGCTCCCCTGCTGCAATACAGCCTGAAATATTCCTAAAGTGGAGTTTCAAAACTGCAAAATGAAATGCTTCAGCCAGCACATTTTAAAGACAACATTTGTCCTTGTTTGGGCTTACTGTTGGAGACAGCAGTAAGGATTCAAAGGCTGCAGAAAAATCACCAAAAGTAGTTCTGGTCTTTATTCTATGAAACACACAAGCCCATTTGCCAGCTCACTCTTAATTGCTGGACTTGTCTGGAGGTAAAAGGCTTTGCAAAGCAAAATAACTATTTAACTTGCAAGTCAACGCTCAGATTGCAGCAAAAGGAAATGAAAAAATAGACTTTATTGCTGTAACTAAAGTAATGACTCCATTAGCCCCAACTACAGCTGCAGCTTGATTTCACAAAATCCTTCTGTAAAAACAGAATTCCGATATTGAAAACAGTGATAACTGCAAACTATTTCACACCATAATAAGAATGCATATCTCTTTCTTTTCTAACTTAATTACTCTGTAAACAAAACCAGCACTTGCTTTGGGCTAAATCCTCCACTCTTTCCTGAGCTTGAGGAGAGTCAAAGTTTATTTGCAGAGGAGATGAGATTGCTCACCAGCCAACAGACTCCACACACCCATGACAATGGCAGTGGAGAGAAGGCCTAGTCGAAACAGGCCTTCATAAATCAAAGTGGTGCATTAGAACTGCAGAGCACAAAACACCACAAAATCAGAAACAAATGCCTTTTTTTTAAAAAAAAAAGTACAGTCCAATTTGTAGCAGCCAGGAGCTATTATTATAATAGACAGTTTTATGAAAACATCAGCTGCATGCTCAATCACAACCCTTTTTCCTTCCTCAAAGCCACAAACAACACGATATATGCTTGGGAAATGAACATCATTATGACACTGCATGCCCACATACAATATTCAAGATGTCTCTCATAAACCCAAAGTTTCCTGTGGGAAACTGGAAAAGATACAGAGAAGTGTAACAATGAGGCATAATGAAGAACCACCAAATAGACAGCATCCTCAACCTCAAATCACCAAATCACTGAGATTGCAAAGGACCTCATGAGAGCAACAAGTGCAAGCCCCATGTCCAAACAAGGTCAACTTCAGCTTTTAACCCAGGAATGTGTTTTGACTCTCTCCACAGATGAAGAGTCTACAACCTCTCAGGGCATTTTGTTCTAGTATTTGACCACCCTGACAGTAAAAAAGTGGTTTTTTTTTGTTTTCAGAGGGAATTTCCTGATTTTTAATTCATGCTCATTGCCTCTTGTCCTGTTGGTGGGCATTACTGAGAAGAATCTGACTCTCTCTTCTTTGTTCCCATCAAGTATTTATATACATCACTAAGTTCCCCCCTGAGCTTTGTCTTGCAGACTTAACAGTTCAAGTTCTCTCAGACTCTCCTTGTATGAAGGATGTGGCAGTCCCTTAAGAGTCTTTGCGACCCTACACTGGAGTTGCTCAACTAAGTCCATATCTTTCCTGTGCTGGGGAGCCCTGCACTGGACCCAGCACTCCAGTTGTGGTCTCAGTAGTGCTGAGTAGAAGGGAAGGATCATCTCCCTTGACTGGATGGCTACACTCATCGTATTAGAGCCCAGGTTGTTGTTGTCCTTCTTTGCCATAAGTGTGCACTCCAGCACAGGATTAATTAAAGACATTATGTGAGGTAAGTAGATCAGGAGACAAATCAGGAATGGTTTGGATGAGACTAAGGACAAACTGTTCACTACCTCTTCTCATACAAAAACCAGCCAGGTGTGACATGACAGGTTCAAAAGGACTGAACAGACGGTTCTCTCCCACTGTGTAGTTAAGCCATGCAACTCACTACTGCAGGTAGCTGGGAATCCTGGAAGTTCGTGTGAGTTCAGAGTTCGTTCATGTTGCTGAATTAGGAAATTCTTGAGCTGTCAATTGCAGGAGCCTAGGTGAATATTTTGGGAAAGAATCACCACTAGATCAGAAGAGGGCAAATACTACAGACACGTAGCTGCTGTCATGGATAAGATACTGATAAACCTTTTTTACTGATCCTGGATGGCACCTCTCAGGATAAACTGGAAGAGAAGCATGGTAGGCATGACTGCCTCAGCTGTTTTCCACGCCAATACAAAAAACCTACACAAGAATGCAAATTTGAGTTAAGGCAACTCCAACTCCATGGGAAATCCCTGGTGGCAGAACTACCACATTTCTTCTTTGCAGGAGCTGGGATCCTATGGAAAGCTGTGTAAGACTTATACATATTCCTCCAGTTCTGGGGATTCACTAGTCATGTGTAGTGAGCTGAAGAATATTACTTTAGCCAGCAAACTGAAGTAACACTCTCAGAATAGTTGAACTGACTGGATTTTTGCCTGCCAATCTCAACTTTCCTGAGGACTAGAATTCGGGTTTTGTAAGCTTCTCCTTCATTCTCAATGCTTATCATTTAAGGTGTCTTTAGTTGCATGCTGTGTATATAAAAAATTGTAATATACCAGAAGAAACAGCATAATGAAGGGTTAAAAGGCCTGTGTTACCAGTTCTCAGGACATAGCTGCCAGTAGTAAACTGAGGAATTTATTTATGTAAAGACTATAAGGCCTGCACTCTAACACCTCACAGTACACATGACTTGCCAGCAGAAGACCCTGCATCCTAACACAGGGAGACTGTCAACAAGGCTGCTATGTATCACATAACATTGATTTTTAAATTAGCCCAACAGCAAAATCAGACTCCAGATGTGTATTTCAAACAAACAAACAAACAAAAACCCCACTGGTCAACAACCTGGACTAAGACTCCTGGAAGCTGGTTGGCAAGAGCTTAACTTGAAGGACCATCTATTCAGAACTGACTACACCTAAAAGTTAAGCAAGGTCTGTCCAAAGTACTGGGTTTCCATCACTGGGCAAGAAGAACCAGAGCGGTTCATGTGGGCTCAACAGCTGGCATTTCTTGTCCTTTGCATCTTACAGAAACAATACTGCCAGGCTTCCTCCACTCATCCACTATGGTGCTTGTGAGTATGAGAGTGTGAATTAATGAACTCTGGGAAAGAGAATGTGAATGCACATGAAAAACTTGCTTGAAGATTTTGTAAATATGTATCACTTTCCTTTTTCACAGTATTGCACACTGAGTTTTATTTTGCTAATTTCCCCAGATGTATACTATTATACGACAGATAGTGTCGATTGCAGATCCTTGCAAGAAAAAAAATGTTCAGCACACTCAGACTTTTTCAGTGCTCTGGGCTTATTTTCCAGTTGTGTGAAATACTGATACACAACCTGTAAATTTATTCCAAGGAAAAATCTATAAACGGGGGTTTCTGTATATTTGCGCAACAGCTGGGGAAATGAGCTTAAAAAAAAATCAGAATTTTGTAGTCTAGTAAAAAATGATTTCACTTTAAAATGCCTACTAAGTTACCATATATTACTCTATTGGACCGTTTACCTTAAAAAATGAAACAACAGTAATTTCTTACCAGTCTTTTTTGCTGAAGTTGCTCTCTAAGTAGCCTGTCTTCTGGTAAAACATCACATAAAAGAAAATAATTGTCCTGTTCTTCTGTTAAGAGATTAGAAAGTCTAAGTAAGGAATGGGAAGTTGCAGCTGCTTTGAATATTTCTGACACATAATTTGCTAAACCTCTGGAGGGGTTTGCTAAACCTCTGGAATGTGTTAAGCATGTAAGACTATGATTTTTAATCTAGAAAAGTCAGTTATTTTGATTTCATAATTTAATGAAACATGCTTAAATATTTCTATATACATATTTATATTGCAGTATAAAGATAAAAGTCTTGTATAGCTTTTCTCCACTAACAGCTTTATTAATTTTTATGTTGGTTCTTCTGGAGATATAAAACAATTATCATTTATATTGATTACAGATTAAAGTCAGCATGAAAGAAACACCTCTTGAAATGACCTTTAATTTTATCTTGCATGTGAGATTTTCAGTTATTTCCCTAAGTAATTGCCAGTTTTCAGTAGCTATCATTATTTGGTTTATCCTCCCCTTGCTCTGACCTATTACATTACTTTTTACCATCGGATCTTTCTACACCTACAGATATGCACTACAACTGTTTAGTAACATGCATTGAGACTTGCCTAATTTACATTTCTACTCATATATTTTATACATATTTTATGTTTACTAATCTTTTTACTATTTATGGTCATATCCAATTTAATAAGACAACAAGTCTGATTCAAATGAACTACATTAAAGTGACTCAGCATGTAAGAAAACACAAAAAAGTACAAAACCAATTTGCATTTGAAAGTTACTCATTTATTAATCAAAGGGTGTCCTAGTCACACTAAAAGAAAACCATGCCACCACTCTCTTCTTTCCCCTTCCAGCTGGAGGCACAAAAGGCAAAGATCATGGGTTGAGATAAGAACAACCTACTGGAAACAGCAACTAGATAAGAAAACCAACAGTAACAACAATATTAGTAGCAAAAGGTATAAGACAAAGAAACAATTCTAGATGGAAAGCCCCCGACACAGTACCAAACAGCTCTTCCCACTACACCACACTTTCCCCCGACCGAAAAGGAACACCCTTCTTCTTAGAAGTGAGAGAGCGAGTCCCTTTTTCCCAGTCCCTGGCAATGACATAAGGTGGTATTGAATAACATAATGTCTTGGACACGCCCCTTCCCACTGATCTGGGCCAGAACCAGGACAAAGAGTTAAGTGGTTGGTGAACTGAAGCCTCCATTATTTAGTCTTTTATAATTTTAAGCTTGACAGAATTTTATCCTTTCCCATCTTTTCATACAGAAAGCCTGTTTGAAGTAAGACAAACACCCTGATTTCTAAGCTATCAAATTTGAAGGAGGTGTCCACTAAAATTAACAAATCTGTTAACAAACAAATAACGAAGTATTCTCATTGTTCTCTGGAAGGGTCACGGATATTTTATAGTTCTGGTGTTCAGGTGCTTGATTTGCAATTTTCAAACTGAGTGGTAATTATTAAAATTTCAGAAGCAAAAACATACATACTTAAGAGAAACAGAATTATGATTTTTTGAGTGATTTTCATGTTTTGTAGGACTACTTCTCTTAAAATTATTTTGACTAATTAAAAAAAAAAATTACTTTCAGCCATTTTGTACTCAGTTTTCACCTCCCACGCATCTTGGACACCAGTTGCATGCCTTGCTTCCTCTCTTTTGAGGTCACCATGGAGAATGAAAGAAGCAGAAAAGCCCTAATATTCTTGTTTGCTTTTAGGTAAACTATATTAATCTGTTAGAAAAGGGAAGACAAAGTAATGCATCAACTACTTCTGAGAGAAACACTTCCTTCATACAGTCAACACTGTCTTCCTGATGGAATGTTCCACCATGCCAACAGAGCAGAATGATGAAGTATGGTCTTTGGTCTTGTATTGGAGCCCAGAGAATTGCAGTTTTTGTACCCCTTCCATGAAGATATTGTCTCCTAATACCCTCAGGGCAGTAAGCACCATGGCAGGGGAAGGGAAGGGTGACTGTGGCCCCGATGTCCAGGAAGAGTTAGCAGCATCAGTGGGGATGGTGGACAGGGCAAAGTCAGAAAAGGCACTGGGAATGTTTCTCATAATTTCTGGAAGGACTGTCACCAATTATTTATGCAGTGGGTACTGACACTTCCCCATTCATGATGTAAGTGGCACTACTTCTATGCCTTGACATGCAGTGGGCCCCAAGGCACAGTGCTCTTAGGCATGTATTGAGCTCATCCTCACTTAGCATAGTGCTGAAGCACATGCTATAATCCTTGGTAAAGGTAAGTTTAGATACGTGGTTAAGAGTTAAACATTACTTCTGTGGTTTTCTGACCTAGTGTCAGACACACTTGGCTCATCAAAGCAGCAGTATATGCCAGAAATTATCGCATGATCTGGCCATCAGAAAGCAAGCAAGCAGCACACTTACCTAATGGTGCTTTTGAATTTGTTCTTATCACACTACAAAAGTCTGTGACAGGCTGTTCTGCAAACCTTCTCTTCCAGTACAAGATGTAGCTTTAAAAATAAGAGGGAGATGATCAGTGAAAAAGGAAACACCAAAATGTTCAATAAACAGTTGATGAGCTCTTGTTTTTTCCATTCTCTAAATTCCTAAGGGTTTTGTGATTATTTTTTTAACCTTGTCTCTGTTTTTGCTTCCTTTATATTAGTTTTCAATTTTATGAAATTAATTCGGTTTCCCTTAAACCACGCTGTCAGAGTGAAGAACTCAATAAGCAGATTTGCACCAAGCTTTGCATAAACACTGTGACCTAGTCACATCTTTAGACACAAGTGCAACTCAGATGCATCTTTACTGAAAAGATATACTACAGAGGACTGTCAAATTCCCAAAATATTGTGCTCTGCGTTATGCAAGATACAGTCAGGAATCTGAAACTCAGTAAAAACACCAACTTGACAAAAGTGAGGTTTTGGCAGGTCTCCTGTGGAGTTACACTGAAAGCTGTAGCTTGGCAGACAACTAGAAAGACAGAAAAATGAAGTCCCTGAACACCTGGGGGTGGGATGGCAGACAGAATAAGAAAAGCCCTAAACACATCTTGAAGGTTTAACCCATCAACTACAGTTGTTTAAAAACATTCTGTACTACCATTGTTTGTATGACAGCTGCACCAACAGACCCCAACTGAGATTAGATTTCCACTGAACTAGGAAGCTACTGTATAACCAAGAAGAAATCATTGCTTCACTCACATGAGATGAAGGGAACGAAGCAATCCTTGTGCTAATTATTTGGAATTTTACTATTAAAAATAATCTGAAAATGCTTCAGTACTTGCTTATATTTATACTTATGACTCATGTATGATATAAATCATGGGAGAGCTGGTAAGGTAAAGGCTAATTATTCTATGATAGCTTCTTATTATGTGCCATCAAATTACAAAAAGAATAATTCAAAAATCAGATATTATTATTATGAGGGCATTTCTAAATAGTTGCAGCTTCTAATACTTGTACAATCTATAAGTTCACTTGCCACAACTATCACATTCCATGATGGCTCACATTACCTCTATTTATCATCTATTTTAATATATGAGAACTTCAACCGCAGCAGCCAAGGAATCAGCACATACTTGTTTCTGCTAATTGTGCCACTGAGAGGACTAACCTCTGGTACAGCAGACAGCTAAGCACACTGAAGCCAGAATGCGTGGCTGAAGCTCATTCAGCAGCATCATTAAATGTCAGTAACTGAGAGGTGAGTGTTTTGTTGTTCCCCTGCCCACTCCACTGTTTATAATGCACATTGAAACAGTCTTGCTGCTACACAGAACAGTAAGTCTTCCAGAATAAGTCATCCTCAAGCTTTTAGGACTTAAATGTGCAAATGAAGAGATTTCAAGAGCTCATTTACTAAATGTCTGTCCCCTGCACTGAGAGAAATGAACACTGGTACAAACTCACCTAACCATAACTGCCTGTGCCAAGAAAATTACTGTTAAGGGATTTCACATCATAAGACTTAATCCAAATAATCAATGACCAAATAAAACCAATGCCTTGTCATACTTCCAGGGAGACAGAATGAGTGATCATGTTTAGTCATGCAGCAGAAGCTTATTCCCCTTATCTCTTCCCCTTGCCCTTGTGCCAACTTCTCTTTATTCTTCAAGTCAAAAAAAAAAAAAAAAGAAAGAAGTTTTCCATTAGTACTCATCTTTTCTGGATCATCCAATTCTTGCAGTTGTGTCAAGAAATGTGTTCCTAAGACTGGCTGTAACTCATTGCTAGGTATAAAAATAATATTTTGTTTTACGAGTTGATTCCCTGTATTTTCCACACCTCAGTTCAACACTTCAGAATATACTCACTTTTTTGTGCATAGTATTAGACTATTTTACTGATACAGCAAATTAGAGAAAGCACAGTTCAGAGTAACAACACATCCTGGGGCCCCTTACTATAAAATCTGGCTACCTTCCAATTGTGTTAGCAGAAAAAGTATCTAAATGGGCATTTTCTTGAAAAGATGACTTTAAAATACATTTCTATTAATGCAAAATAATTCCCTCAAGCACACTTAGACTGGCTGTGCATGACTGAGCTGCTCTGATTCCTTTATTTACCTGAAGATATTACTATTATCTCCAAAGAACAGTACATTCTTCTTCTGTCTGCTTTCAGCACAAAAGCGAACAAAAACAACTATCAGTTTTCAATTTTAAGCAATGTTAAGCTCAAACATGTGATTACAGATTTATAAGGTTTACATTTCTCTTCCTAAATTACATTGTATTGTTTCTTTTTTCTGCGTCTTGATAGACACAAGTTACTGGCTTTGACTGAGTAACTAATGACAGACAACCTACTAGAAAACTCATTTTAGTTGAGAAATTATCCAGCTAGCATTTAAACACTGCAACAGAACTGGCAGGTACTGTCTAGCCTTCCTTACTGTGGGTGAAAGCAAAATGTCAAGCAAGTGTCTGGTCTCTGAAGTTACAAGCCAGCTGGGGCCATGCCAGCTACTGGAGGAAGTTAAGAGAGAGAAAGCCAAATGTGACCCTGCTGAGATGATCAATGACACAGCTGTAGAAGGAGTCACAGTTGTATGTAGATCACAGTACTGTAAAGTTAAGGATTAAATGTGATTTCAATGGCGAAAGACTGGCAACCTTAAAATAGCACAAATTAATTTCACCCCAGAATGTGAAAGATCCTGTACTGAGCAGCTTCTGTGTACAACACACAGCTTTAAGACATTAAACAGTGGTAGATATAGTCTTGTCCTGTACAAATAAAACTCCAAATTAGGAGAACTGATTGTCTGGATTGAGCTTTACTAAAAAGACAGCTTTCTAGTTTGCACACAACTTGTTGATTAGTGATAGGACCTGAGAAGTCTGTAGGATACATCAAAGAATGTCTAACAAAGGAATTGCCATGCATTCTAAAATTGAGTCTTCTAGTTCCAGAAACATCTAAGGGCTGGGCACTGGGAAGGTAACGGGAAAACAACCTTACAGCCTAGCAGCAAAGAGCTTATAAAAAAAGGTAACAGATATCTTCTCACAATGTCTTTTAAAAAAGATGATCTCTACTTTTCCAAAGCTTTCCATAACATCTGCACACATACACACTCATTTTAAATGATATAACACTTACCTTCTAAAATCTGCAACCAGTTTCACGTCTGCTATGACGAGCTTGTGTTCAATAATCATGTGCTTCAGGAGCTGGTTTTGTTCTGCTAAAAGATAGCACTCTTTGCAGAAAATGCAAGGCACGCAGGGAGAACTTTCTACAGCATCAGCACCACCTGGACTTTCTGGCAGAGACAGAGGCTCCAAAATACACTCAGTATCTAAAATAAATGAAAGGAATAATTAGTTTTGACTAAGTGAATAAAGCTACATCACTTAAAGTACTTTCAGGCAGTACTTTTTTTGAGTCTCAATTCTGTTGCATGGATCACTCCACCAAAGAGAAGCTTGGAAGCCGCTTGGCAGGTTGACTGCATTGTTTCCAAGAAGGACAGTGGGAGGCTAGCACAGGACAGTTCTCAAGTACCTGCCCCAACTGAAACTCCCAGCTGACACCAAGTCACAAGTACTCTGCTTACTATCAAAGGAAGTTTCTTCCTCTCCCTACCTAGTTTACCTGTTGATATGACTCAAGCTACTCCCTTTGCAACACTGCTCAGAGTATCAGGAAGGCTTTAGACTATATAGCACAAACTGTTTTGCATGTTAATTTTCCTAATTATAGTTTTATTTACTGCACAATGCTTCTATAATTTTCTGACTGACTCTTGAATGTCTGTATGTGTTTGTCTTGCCTTTTTTTCCCCCCATTTGCATCTCACTTCCTGGTCTATGACAAAAGAAAAGACTATTCTTGATAAAGATTACTACCACACAGAAGCTTAGGCCATTGAAACACTTTCTAACTGTACAGATGTTGAGAAGGGGTCAGCCACGCCCCATGTGGAAAGTTCAATGGCCCATGTTTGTACTATACTGTACCAGTCAGACATAGTACATAGTACTCAATTGACAGCACACAGAGATGAGTCACCGCTGTATGTTCTCCAAGTTTGCTGTTGTTGTAGTTCAGGCATTGCACATGACTGCGAGAATGATCAACTCCCAGTTGACATTGAAATTGTGCGGGATCTGCTGTTCTAGCTGAATCCCTACAAATCTATGGGGCCTGAAGGGATTCATCCCAGAATCCTCAAAGAGCTGGCTGATGTCATCACAAAACATCTCTCAATGATTTTTGAGCAGTCCTGGGAATCCCAAGAGGTCTCAGCTGACTGGAAGCTGGTGAACGTTGTCCTGATTTTCAAGAAGGGCAAGAAGGACCATGGAAACCACAGGCCTGTCAGTCTCGCTTCAGTGCATGTAAAGTTATAGAGAAGATTATCCTGGGAAGTACTGAAAAACACCTGAAAGACCATGCAGTCATTGGTCACAGCCAAAACAGCTTCATGAGAGGAAAACTCAGCTTATCAAACCTGATTTCATTTTATGACAACACAACCCACCTAGCTGATCAAGGAAAGCCAGCTGATGTAATCTTTTTGGATTTCAGTAAAGCTTTCGATACTGTTTCTCACAGGATCATTCTGGACAAAATGTCCAGCACACAGCTGGATAAACACATCATGTGATGGGTGAGCAATTGGCTCATGGGTCGAGCACAGAGGGTAATAGTGAATGGGGGAATATCAGACTGGTGACCTGTCACTAGTGGGGTTCCACAGGGCTCCATCTTGGGCCCTGTGCTCTTCAACATCTTCATAAATGACTTGGATGCAGGACTGGAAGGGATACTGAGCAAGTTTGCAGATGCCACAAAACCAGGAGGAGCTGTTGACTCCCTCAAAGGCAGGGAGGCCCTGCAGAGAGACCTCAACAAATTAGAGGACTGGGCAATCACCAACCATATGAAATTCAACAAGGGAAAGTGCCGGATTCTGCACCTGGGATGGGGCAACCCTGGATGTTCATACAGACTGGGGAATGAGATGCTGGAAAGCAGTGCCATGGAAAGGGACCTGAGGGTCCTGGTGGATGGCAAGTTTAATATGAGTCAGCAGTGCCCTGGCAGCCAGGAGGGCCAACCGTGTCCTGGGAGGCATCAGGCAAAGCATCACCAGCCAGTTGAGGGAGGGGATTGTCCTGTCCTGCTCTGCACTAGTGTGCAGTTTTGGGAAAGATATTTAAGCTATTAGAGAACATCCAAAGAAGGGCAATGAAGATGGTGAAGGGCCCTGAGAAGAAGCCATATGAGGAGCAGCTGAGGCCACTTGGTCTGTTCAGCCTGGAGGAGACTGAGGGGAGACGACATTGCAGTCTAAAACTTCCTCATGAGAGGAAGAGGAGGGGCAGGTACTGATCTCTTCTCTGTGGTGACCAGTGGCAGGATGCCAGGGAATGGCCTGAAGCTGTGTCAGGGGAGTTTTAGGTTGGGTATTAGAAAAAAGTTCTTCACCCAGAGGGTGATTGGGCACTGGAACAGGCTCCCCAGGGAAGTGGTCACAGCACCAAGCCTGACGGAGTTCAAGAAGCAGTATTGGAAACAAGCAGACTGACCCAGAGTATATGTGTATGTTCCCCATTTAAATAACAGTGGTGTAAATTCATAAGCTCTTCCACTGGCATAAATTAGTGGAGTTCATTAAGAAACATGGTGTGACCAACAGATTTCAACAACTGGCCCCATTAACCTAACCAAATTCTAGCTGTCCAGAAATAAACTGTGGTATTCATTTTCCAAACTAATCATACCTCAGTCTCTGGTAAGAGTTTATCTTGGAAGCAAATGACAATTTCAATTTGTATCTTCAATTTTAGCTACATCAATTTTGCACAGCAAAAGGAGACTAAAAGCAAACAGAAAAAAGCTCCCCAATGTTCCTGCACTCTTGAGGATGAAAACTGAAAACATCATTGGTGTCCTTGACTCTTGTGATGTGAAGTTAGCTTGTGCAGCAGGAGAATAAACTATCTCTGAATTCCTGCAATGACATGAACATCTCTGTAGAAAAATGAAATTTCACAGAACCACAGAACGGATGAGATCCGCAGGGACCTCTGGAAGTCATCTGGTCAAGCAGGGCCCTCAAGCAGGCCCACTTAGAGCTGGTTGCCTGGGACCATGTCCAGATGGCTTTTCAGTATCTCCACAACCTCCCTAGGCAACCTATGCCAGTATTCAGACACCCTCACAGTGAAAAAGCATTTCCTGATATTTAGAGGGAACCTCCTGGGTTTCAGTTTCTAAAGATACCTAAAGAATTAAGCAAAAGACCTTCTCTCAAGTCTATTATTGTGTCACACACAAATTTTTAAATGTGTATGGCTAAATGAAGCTTAATTAAAAATATTCACCAGATAGAAGAAGCAATGTCAACTTTCACCCCATGAAAATCACATATATATGTTATACATTGGCAAGTACAATAAACCTGATAATCTGATAACTTGCCCACGTGGAAAATGTGGAAAACAATTGAAAAAATCATAGTAATTTATCTTTTTTCCTAGGAAAATATGCTAATGGAGCAGTGCTGTATCCATCAGTGATCCATCTGATCCATCAGTGGCTGGCCTGCCAGTGTGGACATGCAGTGCTCCAAAGCAGCCACAGCACGAACTGATGGCTCCTGATGAGGGTGCTCATCTGGGGAACTGGGGGTAAGATGGGGCTACTGGAGCCACATGTGGGAAGGGGTACAAAATCAAAGGAAACACAGCTTCATCAATTCTATGCTGCTCCTGAAACAACATATATCCCCTCCACAACTGTAGAGGCTTCTCCTTAGGACTTTTGAAAAATATAACTGCCTGGAAAGGCAGTGACTTGACTGAAGACTGATGGCTGGGTTACACTGAATTCAGTTTATCCCATAAAACTAAACAGTGTGGAAAGATGGCAGCACACAGAGCATGGCATTACCTGTAGCAATACAACTGCTGTGCACAATCTGACACTCCTCTCGCAATTTTACTTGCACTTCTGCCTATTCCTTTCCCCCAGACACTTCTTTATTAAAACTGGCATTGCAGAAATTGTTCCATTTGTCCTATTTTAAGAACAGCAGCTGCTATACTATGTGCTAGAGCAACCCTCATGAAAGGGTTAGCTGTCCCATGCAAAACTGATGTCACCTGCAAGAGTCCGGGTTTGTCCATTCTTACAGTCAGTACTAGTTTGTAGCCTGCAGAATCATTAAAACTTACTGAGAAAAGTAGAACAACTTAATTTCCTCTGCAATTGCTGATGCCAAGTGAACTAAGAAGATACTCTGTCAGCCAGTTCAGCTGTGACCAGTAAGCAGCTACATTGCTTTTTGTTCATTTATAGTTTAGGTCTCTTGCAATGACCTATTTAGAAGTCCATTAGTCCAAACATTTAGAAGTTCAAATAAACAAGTGTGTATCTGCCTCAATAAACCAACTTTCAACAGATAGGTGTGCAGGGCAGGAACTGCTACTCAACATAGACAAGAAGCTAAGACAGTTATTCAAAATGAGTACTTGTGAATAGCAATTACTTGGGCTGGAAGAACAGAGCTGTTAGCCTTCAACTGTAGTGGGGAGTTGCTGAAAGGAATAAACTGCGGTGAAGATTTTTTTGCTGCCCAAAGAAAGTAGTTAAAAGAGAATAACTTTAGACTTACTGTGCCAGTGTGGCAACTGCAGAAGCTTATGCAATTTCTTTCAAAGACACTTGGAGGAGGGGAGGGAAAAAAGAATCCATGGAAATATCTTTGTACTCATCTGCTACAAAAAACACTGAACAAGAAAATAAATTAACAGAGCTGAACAAAGATGCACAGCCTTTAGCGTAGCACTTACTGGACTAACGTAGCACAAACATCAAAACAGTACAAATAAAGCTAAGTGTGTATTGAAAGCTCTGCAAAAGCAGCTAACTTTGTTCCTATATTTGGAGCAGAGTGGCCACAGGTACTGAAGAAGAGCTGTTAACTGAACCACAGCTCAGGGCTAACAGAGAAATAAAAACACTCAGATCCAGTTCTCAAACTCCAAGACTCCCACATGCAGAGACTCTTGAAAACGAGGAAAAAGTAGCAAGCTTTTCTCTTAGAATCTACTGCAACAAAAATTACTTCACAGGGACAGAACTAAACATCCCTTTAGTGCACGTGCCCTAGCTGACAAGGGCAAGAAGTAATTCCCTAGAATTGTATAAAAATAAAGCAAACAAACAGTAATCACAGAAATAGCACAGTCTTCCAGAAATCTGAGGGTGGAGAGTTTAAGTCAAAGGCTATATGAGTCTTTGTTAAACCAGTTAAACAACTTTTTTTTTTTCTCCATGGATTTGTTTTTGCACTGTTTAAAATTGTTGGTCTTTCAACACCTACTATAAAACCTCCAGCAACATTTCATGTTCTCCTAATGGTCCTTCATTCCTTGTTGTCCTGGTTCAACTCTTGGCTGGTTCTAGTCTACTCTTCTTCATGTGCTGTGGTAAGGGGTGGCTTGAAAATGACCAAGAGTGGAAAAAAAAAAAGATTTCTAAATCAGGACAGTTTTTTCTCAATCTCTTCTCTATTTACTTTTTATTTATGGTATTTTGCTTGCTTTTAGGATCACTGAATTAACCACTGAATTGTCTTCAGTGATTCAAAGTCTCGTAAGTTGTGAATCGGGTTTTAATGTAGAAGACAGTGGACATATTCTTTGTGTTCACTCCTGTGTGTTACTCTGCATTTGCTAATATCAAATAGCACTTTTTTGGTCCAGTTCACTCAAAGAACATGTGATTCCCTGTAACACTTCAGTTGGCCCTCCTGCTTATCACTTGGGAGAACAAATGTGTATTAACAGCTAACAGTGATAAAATTTATCACCTAATCCCCTTCCTATTCGTGTCTGTGATGAACAGCACAGGACTTAGCTATCTATAAGAAGAGAGTTGCCCCAAAGGCTTCACAGAAAGCCTACAAAACGCAGGAACTATGAAAATCCCTCTCTCATTCACAGAACTGACAGTTGACACCATGTTGTTCAACCTTTAATAGAACAGATAAAATTATGGTCTTTTATAGCCAATTCAGAGCTAAAAAATGTAGATTAGTAGAAAGAAGAGAATAAAGGAATATATTCTTTGAAGACAAAGACAAAGTTGTATACTCAGTTCTTCAGGGGAAAATAAAATGAATTCTTCGAAGATATTCGGCAATAAGTTGATAGAGAAAACAATTTAGATTACACAAATTACTTTCAAAACTAAAATAAGCATTATTTTTTGATATGAACATCCATAGGATACCTAGGAATTCTGATCCCTGCGCAGGAGCTGTACACACCATTACAACAATGATAAAAGAAAATGAATAAAAAAAAGTCTACCTGTTATAGAAATTATTTGGCTTTATTTTATTTTCAGATTAGTTACAATACAGTTAATCTTCATAGCTAATGAAGCAACAAGCTCCAAATGGATTAATTTTCCTTACTGGAACATTTTTACTTTTGCATACAATTATTCTCAACTCAAAACTAATGTTAGTTTACACAATTAAGTAAACGTTACACCCACACACTTTAACACAGACCATAGCAGAACAGGCAATGTACTCTACCTGCACAATCACATATGTAATTATCACAAAACAATATTCCATATGATTTTATGGCCAATACAACAGACATATCAGAAAGAAAAGGAAGGGAAGATTCAGCATTTGAATGGGAGTTGTGAAAGGCAAAGTCCTCAGAGATGCTTTTAACAGTGTAAGAGGTTGCTGCCACCACGAAGCACAATGATGTCATCTTATCCTGTCTTTCTCCACCTTATCCTACCACTCCTAACTGTTTTACTACTGCCCTTCTGCTTGTGCTGGCTCCTTGGCTTGCCAAATGCTTTGATGAGTCAATTCAACTCTTTACCAGACAGAACCATTTACTCCTTTCTTTCTGCTCAATAACATTGAAAATGGTGACAGAGGAGTCCACCAAGTGCAAGACCAAACTAAGGAGCACATGGTGAGAAACAGCAAGGTGAAACAGCATCTTCCTCTTCTCATCTCAGCTTCCTCCTCTCTTCTCAGCTTTACAGCCTCAGCTGTTTCATACAATTTAAACAAGCATGCCTTATAAAGTGTGAAAGGTTTCTTCAAAGGCACTACGCACAAAGGAAAAGAAATCACTAAGATTTTACCACTGTGCTTCCTAACAGGGACACCCAGCACTGGCTTCAGTTCGTAAAACCCACTGTTGTCAGCGTAGGCACATGCAGCTCACTAAATGCAGTATGAGCTCTTGTGCTCAATTATTCTTGGCTGCATATCTGAACTATGTGCTCTGACTACATCTGGGGACAAATTGAACACTGCTGTATAAATTACATTCTCTCAACTAGAAAGTGGAGGTTCTGGGGTTCAGATAAAGGAAGTAACTTCACTGTTAGAACTCCTACCTCACATGGCTGGGCCCTGGGGAGTAACCTCCAATGCCAGAACTCAGGGAGTGGCAGACCCTTCCAATAGGCAACCAGTAAGCTCAGGGAGGAAGTCCCTACATTAGTCTGCGGGGAATGCTGAGAAGAGGGGCACACATAGCCTTCTTTTTGAAGCTTTGCTACTAGATAAAAAGGAATGACAGTCACAAGACCAGAAGGAAAGGAGATAAGTCCAAAGACAAGGGTTTTTAACTAGGGAAGAAGAAATCTATCTCATTTAAAACAGATTAATCAATTTATTATTAGATGAAGAATACTCTGGCAATTGAAGACTTCACACAGTCTGAGAACTGAAATGATGAAAAAGGAATTAATACAAATTTGCTTAAGACATTTACAGGTTTCATGTCATTTTTTGTAGTGTATGGCACAACAACAAGGTCCTAGGTTGAAGAGTTTATAATGTAAATATAGACAGGATATAAGCCCACTGTTGGTAACACAAGGATAATAAAATAAAATAAGAACATCTGCTGGAATGTTAAGTGTCTTTCTAATTAAATTCAGTAGTTGAATGAATCAATTCATTACCAGCAAGTCTGGTTTATTATCTTATTAATACAGCTGGTTAATATTATGAGGAGATTAGCATAAGAACTTGACATGATCCTAAAACAAAAATGAACACAACAAAGACAAACAGGTGAATAAAGGAGTCCAAATAATGAGCAAAAGAGGGGGTTTTAGACATGCAAAGAAAAGGGGGGAAAGAATGACAGGAATACAAGGGACACCTAGCAAACCTGGCACTCCACACTAAAAGCACAACAGATGCCAGCTGGAAAACAGAAAGGCTGAGCACCCTCCCCCAAGTTCACAATGATTACCTGGCAAAACCATTTAGTTATCAAAATGACCAAACCCCCAGATATGGTACATTGAAGAAATCAACCTGGATTCCTATAGGCAATTCTGCAGAAAATGGTGCTGCATTTAAAACTCTTTAGGAAATGAGTAGTTTTAAACCTTTGTCTCGTAATCCATTTTTTTTGAGCTACAATGGAAGACTATCATGAAGGATCAGCTTGACACTCAAAATACACACATGACAGCCTCCTTGTTTTGCAGCCTTGGCACTGCAGCATCTATTTGTTGGCACAGCAGCATTCCCTAATTTGTGGTCATATTCTTGGAAGTGATTTTATACTGATTACAGGATTTTTCCTTTGTTTTCTAGAGTATAAAAGATGGATGACTAATGACTTGGTAGATAAACAGTATTCAAAACAAAAACTCAGAATAATGGAAATAAAACACCCTGTTATTGTCCTCACAAATACTACATGCTGTGGTGGGTCTGGCTGAGCCCGAATTTATTTCCCCATAGTAGCCCTCACAGTGCCGTGTTCCACATTGGTAGCTAGAGAAGTGTTGATAACACACCCACGTTTTGGCTACTGCTGAGCATAGCACTCATAGCACATTCCTTCTTCAATCGAGGACAAGATCTTGGGAGGGGACACAAGTCGGCCAGCTGACCCACACTGACCAAGGGGATATTCCAGACCATATGACATCAACCCAGATATAAAAGCTGAGGCACGGAGCAGGACCAGAGGCACTCACTGTCTCTGATGGCTGCCTGCTGACAACCGTACTCATGCTGGAGCCCTGCTTCTCAGAGAAGTGGCTGCCCATCGCTGCTTATGGGAAGTAGAGATTAACTGCTGGCTTCTGCTTTGTGCGTGTGCACACTGCTCTTGCTTTCTTTTTTTGCATAAATATAAACTGCCTTATCGCAACCCACTATTTGTGTTGTTTTCTTTTCCCGCCTTACTCTCTCCCCTGTCCGGCTGGGAAGGGGAGGGATAGAGCGACTGCGTGGGCATCTGGCGTTCAGCCAAGGTGAACCCACCACACATGCAAATATATTTCTTAGTGAAAGAAGAATCAATGTACATAATCATCTCCCTACCTTGATATATACTAAAATGCTCAAATACTTGTATAAAGTTGAATTGAGTCTGAGTTCACGAGGAATTATTTAGCTATTACTTCTGCTTGTTAACACAGTATGAGTGATATTTAGTTAAAATGTCCATGTGCTCTAGGAGACAACACATCCTGTAGCTTCTTCAAAGATCAATCAGTCTCAATCCTGCCTGTTTTTTCATTGAATGCAAATGAGCACTTCAAAAGAATACTTAATACCACAGCTAAACCTTGTCAGTTTTACAGAAACCGTACCATCCGCTGTCTGGGAATACGTGAATTTTATTCCAGTCAAATGACAGCTTTAAGAAAAGCTGTGAGTAACCAAACCCTAATAACTCAGGACACAGTTTCTATAGAGCAGGTGTCTGCTGGGAGCTGGAACTAACAGAAATACAACTGTGCTTAATAGCCATATTTAACAGGGCTGCTCTGTTGGGGAGCTTAGGATGTTGCAGTTTCATTAGCATTAACAAGTGTTGCTATGGGTACCAGAGCACTGGCATCAGAACACAAGTGAATAGAAGGAGTGGGAAAGTGATTAATAAGAACGAGAAGTGTAAGAATTTTAATAAAACAAAACCAATGTGCTTGCCAATAAGATCATGTTTAAATAATAGACTACATTATTGCCCAGTTCACCAACAGATTCATGCCACTGCTTGTCATCTTGCTGCTCCAGCGCAGACAAACCCCTACACCAATAAAGACCAGAACAAACCCACTGTTCTCACATAGAGATGGACACACATGCCCACACACACACAAATGAAAGTGACTCTAATAAGTATTCATAATAATATTTAAGTGCTGAGGTTAATATACAATTTATAAATACTTAACACACTACGCAGGTTTTATTGCAAGCTCAGAGCCACATAATGCTTATTCCTGGGTAAATGGCACAGACTTACATTAGTGTAACTAAATGCAGGGTTTGATATCTTGGTTACAAATATGAAACAATATTTATCTACTTCAGAATTATATTCTGAATAATTTTATTAGACTTTTTAGAGTTTCTCTGATTTCTTACAACTGCTGTTAAGCAAAATTTCTGTTTACACTTCCCTGTTTAGTTTGATCACATGACATGGTAGACATGGAGAGCTGAGATCCACATTATGTACTAAAATCAGGGACAGAAGCAATGATTGAACCTTACCCTATTATCTGGAAAGATTAACAATGTAATTATGTAGCCTGAAACTCAAAATGTTTAGTTACAAAGAAGAGGAAGAAAGCATTCAACACAAGAACTTGAAATGGAAGGACAAAAGTAACCATCTAGGTTCTTCTTTTGTACTTATCACCTAAATCTAATTAATAAAAATCAGTTTAACTTGCTCTTTAGTACAAAGGTATATCAAAGACACCATAATAAAGCATAAGCAATGCTGGTTTAAATTTGAGGAATAAATATTAAATTACTGCTATTTTCACATGAAAACTAACTACTTAAAAAAAAAAAAAGCGTATAATTTTGCGCCAAGCTGATCCAGACTGCAATTTTAAAACTTTAAAAAATACATACTGGAAGTAAAGATGTGTATGCAAATGTAGTACTTGGGTGTGTTACCACTGCCACTGAATCCTCTGCAAACACTAGCAAGCTGGAAATAGGCATGCCTTAGTTTCTACTTACTGCGACTGTGACCTCAGCTCCCTCAGAAAGAAGGGGTCTTAACAACATCTGTAATAAGGGGAGTAATACTTCATTGTTACAAGTTATCTTTTTGATGTCTTTAGCATCTACCATACTAAGCCTAGTAACTTTTATGCCAACATTGCTATGCAAAACAGGTTAATGAGTTTACTCTCTACTTCTTGTCATTGTGATTTAGTAGCAATCAATAACTCTTTATTACAAAGATTTTCCTTGTCACCTGTCCTTTTCCTCTAACAGGATTTAATTCTCAAGCACATTTATCCTCTTGATGTTAAAAGAATTGCCTCTTGGTCTTTTTAAACAATTGCTTTACACTCTGTAGCTAAAGAAACCTACAGCCCTCTTTAGCAGTTCCTGTAGGAACCCCGTGTCATTATGATGGGAATTTTTATCATGCTCTTAACTAAAATATTTGCATCATAGGGTTTATAACTTTTCCACTGGTAGACTTTCCTTGGAAAAGGCAACTATTTGAGAATAACCACTAAAAATAGCATGGAATTTTTACTTTAAATGTCACTTTAATTTTTTTCAGACTCATATAAACTAGAACTAACCTCGAAGTGCATGCTGAGAGGTGTCATTTCTGGGATCCTGGTGTATGTGGGTTTCAAACTGACAGAAGAGGCTGAAATTTCTCTCAGGTACTCTGACTAGTTTCCTGATCCTCAGAACACCTTCAAGATTGAATTAAGAGAATTTTGTACTTGAAGAATCAGTACAAGGAAGAGCTCCTGTGATGCTAGAAGCTCTGTGGTCTGTTGCTGCTATCTCAGTGAACTGGAGCTTTTCCAGATGGAGAGTAGCAAAATAAGTTGTTTCTACTTTTAGAATCAAAGCTCCATAAACAAGTAGTCAAACTGAAAAAACCAGCGGCTCAAAAGGAAAGTTCATTATAGCGTGCAGTGATGTCCATCAACATAGCTCAGCCTAATTGATAGCTTGGTTCAGGAAACAAAGCTTTGACTGTATTTCAAATAATCCACTATTTGTACCCTTTATACATAAATCTTTCAAAATTATTTTCAGAGGAAAGTATTTTTAAGTCAGAGCTCAAATACTTATGTCTTACAGATCCCTGGGACATCTCACAGCAGGCCATATAAAATTTCTGTGAGCATATTCTGAATGTGTACCGGAGTTTGAAATAAATATTTCTATGATACTGGATTTATTTCTCATCCTCCATGCATTTATTAAACATATGACATAGATCTTGACTCTTAAGTATGATATATGCTTACTGATACTGCTAATGTAGCTCATTGACATGGATAATAAAATAATTGAAGTTAATTTCCTCAAGAAACAGAATTAGAATGTTAGAATTAGTAATACAAGTTGCTTATGTTTTTCAGGCATTATTTTGCTAACTCTGTAAATACATGCAGGCTCCTGAATATTAAATTAGTACAGTAATAACACGGGCTGCATGTTTTCATCCCATATAAGAGAAAATCAATTAAAACCTCCAGCAGGATGTTTTCTGTTACAGAAAACATTCTCTGTTTTCAGAGAAAAAGCTCTATCTCATTTATTCATGCATTACTGAGTCATAATAACATTCAGTGCTGGCACACTGGTCAAGACTAGCAAAATGCTCTGCAGTATCACTTATAACTGCATGGACTTGTTCCCTAGCCATTGCTGTTTTCATATTGTGAGCCTTGTGCACTCCCACTGTGGGACTGCTGGGCCTGACCTGGGGCACGCACTGTGAACTTTGGCAGTGGTCCTGAGTGGCAGGGTGCTGCATCATGCTTCCCTACGCTGCCCACCAGCTCTGTCCCCCTTTTCCTATCTCAGCACAGCTTTGACCCACACAGGAGTCTTGCAGTCCCTGATCATCCTCCAGCTGCTTTGTGCATTGGTTTAGAGATCAATCTGGGGGTACGTGAACTAGATTCCTCTGGAGTCCAGATACATACAAAACACATCCCAACCCTTAGCAGAGACACCTGGGTTTAAACCAAGGCTACATGGTGTGGGAAGACTGACTACATGTAATTCTAAGCAAAAATATCAAACCATGCAATATAGTTGTAGGGAATGTGGTACCAACTGCCTTTATCTACTGTGCCTTATTATTTGTTCAGGTGGACAGAGCCAGACCATACCACACCAACTTGTGAGGGTGAAACAGATGGCATATCCAGTTATAAAGCTTCTATACCAGGGGGATAAAGAGAAGGCTTTTAACCTGCTACAACTACACAGGGCAAGTAGCTACTCCTCTGGGACAGAAACATCCTTGACAAATGGGAGGATGACATATCAATGAGCAAGAATCAAACAGAAGCAGCTGGGCCATTTCACACTGGTCTGTGAGTCATAAAAATCAGAGAAAAATACACAAAAGTAAAGAAAAAAAAAGAAGATCATTTGGAAGACACTGTCCAATGAAAACATGAGGCAAAAAATCAAAAGGAAAGTTTCAAGAAACCCAGTTGAAACACACTACAAAGGACAGGTGGGATACTGAAGCCACTGGCAAAACACCTACTACAATTTCTCTTTTACAGGTCTACTATAGCAAAATATTAGGACAGAATGGCAAACAAGCAGTGATCATGGGAATACCTGGTGGGACACCAGGCCTTGAGATCAATCATCAGACATCAGACTTGCAACTAAACCATTTCCTATAGCGCTGAAACATTACAAGTTAACACATACTATTGTATACTGATGATCTAAAATACTTTATGATCATAGAAAAAACTCAAGTCAAACACAATACCCTTTAAATTTATTTCATATTTTTGTTGGCAGTCATTTGACTGTCATAATATGTAAGATGTTTTGAAAAATCAACAGACTCCAGGTGAGTACTTCTGACTCCATACCATAATGAAGGCATCGAATATGGGTACTCTTTCCGCATGAAGTAGTTCGAGCACTCCACATCTGTATAGCAAAAAAAGAGTTATTGCTTATACTACAGGGCACCAAGTGGGGCAGAAAAACTCCTTAACATGAAACTGTATTGCATAAATAGCTACACACACTACATTTGTACTCTTATGTAGTATCTGGCATCTTCTTTTTGAGGAAAACTGCTTGCACACCCCCAAATTACCTAACCCTACTGTGTAGCAGCTTGGTATCTTTCAAAAACTTGCACATTACATTGCAATCTAAGCAGAATCACAGAATGGTTTGAATTGGAAGGGACCTAAAAGACCATCTAATTCCAATTCCCCTGCCATGGACAGGGATTCCACAGCACAGTTTCAGTCTGGTTATATGGTTTTAATGGTCCTGACCAATACATAATTTAATAGAACAATTATCGTGTCATCGAACACTGGACTTTTTCCACTCAAATGACCATAATTAACTACTGATTGAGTCGAGACAACAACTCACCAAGCAAAGAACCTGCACTTTCATGAACATATTTCCCTTACTTCAAAGAGACACTGGTCAGGATTACATGCCCAGCTCTTCACAGGCACAGGCCTGCTTCAAGGTTGCACAAAACCTAGCTCATTTTCTCCCTCCCCGTTATTCAATGCCATGTTCTTTCCCGCATTGTGTGAGGCTTTTAAAGATGCAATATTTAAAGCTAGTTTAAAAGGCCCATAGAAAGACATTCAAATGCTTTCAGGCTTTTCTCCCGGTTTCAGCCTGCTGGGAGTTTGTGGATGAGAATGTGAAGCAAAAACCTCACAGTCTGGGAACAACTGCAGTTTTAGGATGCAGATGTTCACAGAAAGATGCAGAGCTCTTGCAGAGGTTTCAAGACAGAACACAGTGGAAGAAAGCACATAGGGTGCTTTATAAGGTTATGAAGGCTGTTTGTACAGAAAAGAATTTAACCTATACTGAAGTTAAAATACTTAATGCTTGTAATTTCATAATATCTAAGTTCTTTTCTTCCTTTCCTACTGTTCACTTTTCTCATAACCTATGCTAGTTTAAATCCCACACCCCTTCATCAAGAAAGCTGGCTAGTTAGTCTTCAAGGGTGAGAAACTATCACCTGTTTATATGACAGGCACACCTTGTGGCAGGCATCACTGTAGGCAAGAATCTACAATTCAGTGCTCTTACAGAAAACAAGTACTCCCCAGGAAAAACACAGCAGTGAACAAGCTATAGCAAACTATCCTGGCATGTGTGTTACACTCAGAACATTCAAAAAATTTACAACACCCCCCTAGTCCACACCTCTACATCTAAATAAAGCATGTCCACATTTATTATTTGTTCCAGCAATGAGAAAGCCTTTTTGGGTAAGAATCAGGTATTTGCCAATACAGAAACAGTTTAAAGGTCTGAGGACTGATGAACCACCACTCACTGTTGCTCCACGTCAGTTAACAGAAGGCATGAGCAGAGGCTTCAAACAAAGTCTTTAACACGCGAACGAGTTATCATGTTTAAGCTGTGTATGTGTTCAGGAGGTAGCCTGAAGCATCTTACTTCTAAATGAGTTTCTGTTAGTATATAGAGCAGCTGATACTTGGTAGTTCGTTCATGTATCAAAGCCTTTAACTGCTACTGAGCAGGCAAGAATTGGCCTAGACTGCTGGAATGAAATACCAAGATAAAGGCCATCCATCTTTGCTTTTAAGCTATGAAAGTTTTCTGGATTCAGAGAAAACCAAACAGCAAGTTTTTATTGCATAATTTTGGAGAATACAACATATCCTATGGCTTGTGCTAACAGGAGTTATTGTATTCATGCCGAGGTGCGGGGACATCCCTTTGTCTTCAGAAAAATACAGTGCATATTTGCAACAAAGTTATTTGTAAAATTATGGCAGGATCACAGGCAGCTCAGATCTGTATTACCAAGCAATACAATCTCTCATTTACTTTATTAATCCATTACTACTCATTTATTGAAATATTTAGTTTCACTTGTATTTTGTCCCATCACCAGTTTTTAAAGAAATGTGCTGTTAAGGCTAAAAACACTACAATATTATTGCAACAATTACATGAAAGAATTTTGCCCTTTTACTTTTCAAACAGAGAAGCACATAAAAGGTGATTTTACCGACAATAACTTATTAATTTCCAGTCCTCCGCAAGACACATTTGCTTATCAGGTAAAAGCTGAGATTGCATTTTTAATTAAAAATCACAAGAAAGGCTCTTAAAACGCTTTAAAATAATACTACTTTAGGAGATCCATTCTTGTAATCATATTAAAATAAACTGCATTGCACTTCCAGAATTAATTAGTGAACCTGTCCTCCAGGTGTAATTGCTAATTGTTCAGTTCACAAAGACTAATCTGCATCAAACCAAGACCCTCTACAGAGCTTATAATGCCTACTGGTAAAAGGAATCTCTTCTCTCTCTCTCTCTCTCTCTCTCTCTTTTTAAAATCTCTGGTATAGTAGAAGCTTCAGGTCTTGAAATCCTCTATTGCACACAAAGATTTAACCTGAGAAACAGATCACCTAGTGGTACTCTAGATGCTTGAATGTGCCCTGTGGGGTAACAACTGAGGATGCAACTATGTGTGTGATCATTTGGAACTGGTGGGGGGGTTAAGGGAGGTATTAAGCAGAATACCAGCCTCTAAAACCATGAAACAGAAACAGGCAGAACTAACATGTGAACAAACAGATGAGAAGAGGCAGCTGTATGCTGGGGGCAATGGCTGCTGTATCACCTTGCTGGGGTTTTCAATGAGCAGCTAGCAGCTCTCTGTTCACAACCATGCCTGCTGTGGTTACTTGGAGAGGAAGCAGGTAATGCACTCAGTAATATCTGAGTAGGAGGAGTAGTATAAGGAAGGGTGGGATGGGAAGGCAGCTAGTTCACTACTTTATTTGGTTAAAGACTATTCAGTATAAAATAAACAACAAAACCCAAGGAAAGTGGTAGATTACACAAAAATAAACATTAATGAGCAGGTGATAACAGGGAGAAAAAGTCGTCTTTGGTCACTACAGGAATTAATGCCATTAAAGGAACTACACACAGCCTTGAACAGGTTCAATATGAATTTTGTCATTGATAAGAAAGGGGAAATGTGTGATTATCATATGTATAATGGTATTTCTGAGGGTGTTTGTAGATGGGATATCAAAAGGCATTTGTGGGATTTTGTATCATTTATAGGAAATTTAGAAGAGGGGACAAAGGCAGAGAAAGGGAAGGATGGGGGAAACAAACATCAGATAATGGAGGCAGGGAGTGGGGGGAATCAAAAATGGGTAAGTTGCATTTAAACAGACTACTGGTGGGTATGCTTCTCTGATCACACCCTGCACTTGGATCACATAATTTCCTTCTTACTAAATCCTTTTCTTAACTACTTTTTTGTATAATTCACCCTCTGTCCTATGTGTGATACTGCTGCAAGGTCTAAGTGCCAGCAACTGCAAAAATACTGCAACTCCCGAGACCTGCAGGTCCAGGAACTAGCAACTGGAGGAATCATGGTGTATCTATTGTTTTCCTAGTGAACTTAACGCTGTATGCATGTGTGCACATGTGTAATTTGCTAGCAAGGTACAAACTTGAGTAGCCAGTGAGTAGAAGGAGACCTGTATCCATAAAGACGCAAGGTCTGAGTCAGGGGATAGGCAAGGGGCCTGGGGTCTAGCCATGGACAGAGTCGATGCCCAGCAAGGAAGTCCAGCTAATGAACTAGGAGATTCTGCTAGTATTTGAGGGATCTATGACTGTGGGATATGTGAGACAAGCTCTCATAGCATCCTTAACAGAACTTCAGAGTTGAGCAAAAGAAGTGGTGGTTCTACTATCAAGAACGAAACAATTCTCACTAAAGTATCCTCTAGGTAGCAATGAAATAAGGTAGACATGTACAAGACCAACCAAACTTTAGTTTTCCACACTAAATGGAATATTCTTAATAATGGGACACAAGACATGGCAGGAATAAGAATAACATGCTGTGCTCTGGCATGGTACACCCCAGTAGCATGCATTCAAAAGCACATAAAGACCTTGAGTAGAAAACTGTAACTGTCAGACTGATGATGAAACAATCAAAGACACAATTCCAGAAAAAAACTAATTTTAAAATCCATTGGCAGATGCTGTAGGAAGTGTTGATATGTAGCATAATTAATGTAGTCTGAACAAATTGTACTGTGGACAGTGATATGTTTATTAAAAGCCACTTGGTGAAGGCTGCTGGAGGGAACCAACTAGAAAGCCACACAGTCCTGGATTAGAACATAAAAGCACAGGCTCTCCTGTAAATAGATAACAGCAAGACAGGAAAAAATATGTTATTTAATTTTCCTATATTCTGCCTCCACCCTTTCAGGTGTACCTAGAAGTACAAGATGTTGCCAGAAGGAACAGCTTTGTAGAACCGAAACCTCTGAATGAATAAGGATTTTGTTCAGAGCAGGGAAACGATAAATATTATGGGTAAGGTACTTCTTTGCCCACAGATAATGTGATTTATACTCTAAGATCTGTTGACCCGAAGAGGCTCTGCTCCAAATCAATAATTCTGAAAAGGCTATTTCAGCTATAGCGTCGTCTTGTCTTTGTCCAAGGGAAGACTGTTTATGCTGAAGTCTGTCATGGTTAACATGACAGACAGCAGTTACAAGGCTGGGGCAGAATTTTATGACTCCCAGCCAGCATGTTGGCAGATCTGTCTTCCGGAGACAGGGAGAGCCTGGATGTAAATGGAAGTTTATAGGCTGATTTGAAAGTTAATTTAGCCTGGCACCTATTATTTTGATTTTCAATAGTGACTTTCAGTCATTTCATCACCTAGAGACTCCAAACAATTTGTCACGGGATGTAAAGTGAGCTGTGGAGCAAAACCACTTAAAGTTCACTAATCCCTTCAATAAGTGTTCGTGCTCAGTAACAGGAAAATAGCATAGGCGTATGAATTCCCATGGAACAAACTTTTTTTTTGGACTGGTACCAATATCTTTACAAGAGTTACCTGGAAAAACCTCAGGGTAATCTCATCACCTCTAATAGTCCACAGACCTGTACATGGTTTCACACAGAAGACTTGCACAGACAAAAGCTCGTGTCCTTTTCAACAGTTAAAACAGCATAGCTTTGCCTTGGGGTACAATTACACCAGTCTAGAAGGGCTCTAGAAGAGTCTGGCTTTTCATGGTACGAGAGGCTCATGCCAAATCACTGCAACACAGAAATAAAGTAAGAATACTGCTTTAACTATTAGCATAAATATAGAGATACTACTTTCACGTAAAGAAGAAGGGTAGATGCTAGAGAAACAATACAAATGTAACTTAAAAGACCACTTATTATCAAAGTTTGACAACTAGAAGAGCCAAGCATGAAATAAATGCACACTAAAGGTTTGAAACTGTCTGCGTGCACATGACTTCTTTTTGTTGTGTCCTTCACACTATTAGTGACTTAAAAATGCAACATAACTTGACAGTAGAGGTTAAAAGCCAACCTGAACTGAAAAAAAACCCACAAAACCAAGCCATTTTCTTTTCTTAAATATACAAACATTAAACTCTATTTTTTTGTTCAGATCAAACCAAATCATCCCATAAGATCTCTATCTACCACTTCAGAGTCA